>NC_056741.1:267697349-267824849 GCF_019279795.1 Protopterus annectens | reverse complement strand
TAAGTGTCTCATGAACTGTGGTTGTGTCTGACAGACTTCCAACATTACTGGTTTACAGATACTCATAATGTTATGATGAACATGTTAATGTGTGATGCCCATTCATACTGTATAAAGTGTGTGACACAACAGTGTTGTGGCTAGCTTTGGAGTGTTGCAGTATCTGCTATAATGGTTTCAAATCCCACGTACAACCCCTGCAGATTTCACATGTTATGATGTTGTCCAGGTGTTATGTTTTTGTATCACCTATGTTGTTTTATATGTCACAGTACTGTACAGGATAGGGACTCTTTTTTTATAGTTTTGCATTGCACATGAATAGAGAGAAGATGAACTGACATATGCTGCTGGCATAATCATGTCCATATATGGACTCTCATATGAATCTTACCATATGTATAGAACAGTCTTCCAAATGGCAAACAGACCTAGGGGTGACAACTTTTCTCCACAAGACAATTAAATCATAACTGATGCTCTGCACCAGCAAGGATGTAGGCTTCTTGGACCAGCATGGACTGCTATTTGGAGGAATGCAGTGTGTACTGACCTTACCAACATGATCAGTGCTGTGGGAGTTCACAATAGATCCTGCGATGACTGTCGCTGACGGTGCTCTGATAAAATCCTTCATGCAGCCAACAGGATATGCCAATATAAGAGGTCAAAGGATGCCACTGGTAGTGGCCAACCATTGGCTCACTCGATTGAGCTGACACAGTTCCTGGCATCCCTGCATATAAATAGTACTCACCGTATAGCTGGTTATGGAATTGAATCTGGTGTCCCAGGCCACACATGTATGTGGTACTTTGCAGAACATTGTTGCATATAGATTACCTCAGTACAGATCAGTGATGGAAAACCTATGGCATGTGTGTCAAAGGTGACACACACTACAATGTGTAGGGTGACACACCAGCGATCACCAACCTGAGTTATCAAACACACTGCTTTTGCATTTGTTGCTCATGTGAAGTGCACTGAATTATTTTGTGCCAGGAGCTTTTGACATGCCAAACCCAAAAGGTTTGTCATCATTGGTATAGATTGTAGTTGCATGCATATTCATGCATTGTTAGTTTTGTGTTGCAGCAGCAGAACAGCACTGTGCACATGGGGGCACACATGCTGATAACAATCAATGTAAGTGTAATGGCATGACATCATACAACTGCAGTACATACATAAACAACCAGCAACATGTGTAATGTTGTCTGTATTCATTTGCACAGGTCCATCCATTTCTGCATAGCAGAAAGACTTCACTGGTGAGTATCTCCATATATTGTTACTGTGATCATTACCAATTATTGTCTCTGCCACCTGTCATGCCAGTGGTTTATACTGACATTTAGATGTTTCCCCTGCTAGTTTAACCTACAGGTACATCCTCAGGAGACATGGGCCATGCAGGTGCACCTATGGACCAATCAGATATAGTTTTCTACTATGTTCATAGGTTTCACACCTGTGTTGTATGAAATTAATTCCACTGTTGTCCATACACAGGGACATCTGGCCAACATGTGCACTGTACTGCATGTCAGTATCACCATATCCTGTAACTGTGGTATGTATGTAATCATGTGCCTCTGCCTGCATTCATAACTGTTTGCATACTCACATGTTGGGCTTTGTTTGCATTTTCCCAGTACAGCATCTGCATTACAACAAATGACACACTTACCACACAGGGAAGGTGCAAATGGTATGCTATTTCCTCTGTTTCCTACATGTCAGTGATGTTACTTCTATTATTATCCTCCATTAATACTATGTCCTTCTACCCCTGTATAGGACAACCACCATCATCAACTCAGCCATAGCCAACTGGTTTGTGTGTATGTCACCTACTGTGTGTTATACCTCTTTTGGAATGGTACATGCTGGCAATTATGTGCTTACTAATACTGTCTGGATGTCTTTGTTTTTCTGTATTGCAATTTGGCCCTCCACTCCAGTGCTGGAGCCCCACAAGGACATGTCAGGTGTGTGTTATGTTTTTATTCCTCACATATGTCATGCATGTTGCATATATAACACAACTGTCATCTTCCTGGTATATAGGTTCCATGGATCACACTCAGACATAATCTCCTGGGACGTTGTTAGCATCTGTAACATTGTAGTGATATAGTTGTGCCATACAAACATCACTTTGACTCTGTATGCATACCTGTGTCACTTGCAGTCTGATTTGATGGTCACTCTCATGATTGCTTTGTATATGCTACAATTATATTATGTATGATGTACATTGCGTACATCTAATGGGTATTTTCCATTAGATGTGATCTGTGTTGCTGTTGTGGGGCCATACCTCTCAACTTTACAGAATTTAGCAGAATGTCCAGATTTTTCCTCATATTTTTGGTCTGTTCCTCATAACAAATGTGTTTTTTTGACAAATCACTGGGATGATCAAATGATTAACATCAGTAAATAATGAAATGCATTTGAATTTTGGATTCCATATCTTTCAGAAAATGGATGCTAACAAAAATATTGTTATTCTGGGAACTTTCTAAGTTTATAAGATCAATGTTTAAAATGTGCCCTTATTTTTGGGCTATGTCTCCCCATTACATCAGGCTTTGTCTAACCTTCTTGCCCTAAGAGGTTGAGAGGTATATGTGGAGCAACAACTGAACATCAATGTTTACTCTGTGTACTTCTGTATATGTGGCTTATCATGACACAGAAGTGTGTGTCAGATGCTACTGTTTTGCCTCATCTAGCACTTGTGGTCACATCCTCCATCATCCACTCCTGTTTCTTCCACCCCTTGTGCTCTCCTGCTTCTCCTCTGATAGCTGTGGCATGTCATATTCAGACATCTGGGGTTCATGAGTTAGGTCACCCACACCTACAGTGGGTAAACCACCATGTCTACTTGTTAGCATATTATGTAGCATAGCATAGCATACACAATAATCATCTGCGCTGCCTGCTTTTTCAGGTATTTATTACAGTGAGACCAGTTGGCAAAATGGTTAAGGTCTTCACCTCCCATGCACAAGGAAGGTACAAGGTTCTATCCTGACTTCTGACCAATACCTTGTTTGGAGTTTGAATGTTCTCCCTGTGTCTCTGTGGGGTTTATCCCACCACTGAAAAACATGCTGAGTGTTTCCATCTCAAACTCACCAATGAATGGAGCTGTGGGCAGCAGCACAGACTCTACATGGTGTCCTATTAGGGGAAGAGTTGTACAGGCCTACCACTTTGGACATCTACTGTGATGCACAGTACACTCAAGATAGGAGAACATGGATCACAGACTGTGCATCATGGTATGGCTAGCCACTCAATGGTGTCACATATGGCTCTAAGTGATTTGGTCATGTTGACTAATGTCGCCAAAATGGGCATGAGTATTTACCGGTGATAAGTAGATTGATGACCTGCCCTTCTCTGACCTATGCCACGGACCCACGCTAGTGATGTGAAGGGTGTATGTGACTATCAGTCAGTGTGCATCTGCCATACAGCACAGCCCTGGGTCAATAAGCTACTCACTGGCTGGTGTCTAGTTGCCCAGCCTGGATTACTTGGGATAGCTCTGTTGAGTGAAAGCTGGACATAAAACCAATCAATCTGCTACACACGAACTGAGAATTGCTGCACTTAATGTAGGTTCACTAACTTGAAAGTGGATGACATGCTGATACAGAGGAGGAGGCTGGACATCTTATGTATCCAAGAGACAAGATGGAAGGGCAATGCAACAAAGCCATTTGGCTCGGGATTCAGAGTCTACACCTCAGGAGTGGGGGCAGGCTAGAAATGGTGTGGGAATTGTGGTGAGAAAGAGGCATCAAAAGGCAGTGAAGGATATCATCAGAACTAATGACAGACTCATGGCAATCAGAGTGCAGTGTAATGACAGGGCAGTATTCATAATCTCAGCCTAAGCATGGTTGTGACAGAGAGGAAAAGAGTGCATTCAGACAGCACTTGTAGGACCTACTAGATAAAGCAGGACAACATAAATTGCTGCTGATACTGTAGGACTTGAATGCACATATTGGGACAGACAGAACAGGATATGAGGACCGCCTGCATCCACATAGCTGGGGCAACAGGAATGCAAATGTTACAAAGGCATGCATCTGGAGCATTTCTCCCTGGGACTCCACTGACAATTAATTCACTCCAAGTCGGACTTTCCTGGTAAACAAATGTTTAATAAATAAATAAATAAAATAATAAATAAATAAATAAGCAAGGAGAGGCCATTCTAGATTTTTGTCTGGCAAATGGCTTGATAGTAGCCAACACATGGTTCAGAAAGAGAGACAGTCACAAGATCACATACAAGAGTGGCCAACATGCAACTCAGATAGACTTCCTCCTCATAAGGAAAAGGCAAAGAGGTACAATCAATGATTGCAAAGTCATCCCAAGTGAAACGGTCAGCCCACCGCATAAACTACTAGTTGCCACAATCAGCTGCAACTAAGGTCAACACACACCAGGCTGAAGACCTGGAAGTTGGCTGGAGAGAAAGTATAGCAGTTCAAGGAATTACTCAGGGCTCTAGCACCCCAAGAAGAGCAGCAAAAAAGTGGAGTTAAAGAAGAAAAATTGTAGTGCCTCAAAACAGCATGCTTGGAAACTACAGAACAGATATGTGGCTGAGCCAGATATGGAAATAACGTACATAAGGAAAGCTGGTGGTGTAATGCAGAAGTCCAGCAAGGAGTGCAGGAAAAAATGGGAGATAGAAAAGACTGACCAGGCTAGGAAGGAATACTGGTTGGCTAACAAAGAAGCTAAGAAAGGAGCTGTAATAGCAAAAAATAGGGCTTCTGGAAAGTGACTCAATAGGTGGAACAAAGAAACTATATCAAGTTGCAAGGAAAAGACAGAATGATAAAGAAGATAGTCAGACACCCTTCATAAGGGATGCCAGCAACAACCTGCTCACCAGTCCACAGGACATCAAATGCAGATAGAATGAGTATTTCCAGCAGCTTCTGAATGAAGAAAACCCCACAAAAGCTGTACTGCCCCAGACACAGCCTACGATGAGAAAAGAAGAGGAGCCCACCCAAGAAGAAATAAGAATATCACTAAAGAAAATAAAGTCAGGGAAAGCAGCAGGCTCAGATGAGGTCACAGCAGATATGATAAAGATGCTGGGTGAGATAGGGCAGAAATGGCTACTGAGGGTACTCATAGCTCTGTGGAGAGAAAGGTGTATCCCAGATGACTGGAGAATAAGCATACTAGTGCCAGTCTACAAGAACAAAGGTGACATCCACAACTGTGAGCACTGCAGAGGCATCAAACTCCTACCACATTGCATGAAAGTTCTGGAGAGGGTGATTGACAACTGGATACACAGAGTAGTAAAATGTAAGGGGAGCACTACAGAATCCTGAAACCCCAAAATCCTGAAGACCAAAATCCTGAGATCAAAATCCTGAAATTTCAAAATCTTGAAAACTCAAAATCCTGAAAACTCAGAATTCTAAAAACATACAATATACCAACACTTACTATATTCCAGTGCAAGTACATACAGAAACAAATAAAACACAAACCATATGACTATTTTCCAAGTATAAGCAGGGGGCAACCCCCCCATGCACCCCCCATGTGGGTGGCTGCATCCCCAACACCCCCTGCTACTTAAATATATCAACTGCATGATTTCACAATGTACTGAAGTACAATCTCTGAGTTGTTATATTTAAGTAGCAGGGGGTGTGGGTGGCGCAGCCCCCCACATGGGGGTGCAGGGGGATTTGCCCCCTGCATATAGTTGAAGGGTAATATGTTTCTGCATGTACTTGTGCTGGAATATAGTAAGTGTTGGTATATTGTGTGTTTTCAGGATTTTGAGTTTTCAGGATTTAGAACTTTCAGGATTTTGAACTTTCAGAATTTTGGTCTCAAGATTTTGGTCTTCAGGATTTTGGGCTTTCGGGATTTTGTAGCGCTCCCAATGTAACATGGGAGATGAGCAGTTTGCATTCAGATCAGGATGCAGCACAACTGACCCAATGTTTGCAGTGAGACAGATAGTCAAGAAGAAGCTATAGATGAAGAAAGAGTCCAAATGGGCATTCCTAGACTTGGAGAAAGCATATGACAATGTCCCAAGAAAGGTGATCTGGGCAGTACTATGGTGATTCAAAGTCCCACAAGCATTGGTAGAATTAATGCAGGCTTTGTACAAGGACCCAATAACTCAAGTATGAACAGTGTTCGGTCTCACAAAGGGCTTCCCAGTGGGAGTGGGTGTACACCAAGGTTCAGCTCTGACAGCACTGCTGTTCATACTGGTGATAGACTACATTAGCAAACAAGTTGAAAGGGACAGATCAACAAAGTTACTGTCTGCAGATGATTAGACATTACAGGCTGACTCTGAGCAAGAACTTCAGCAAGTGATAGGGGAATGAAATGCAAAACTGAAGGCACATGGGATGAAACTAAGCATAGATAAGACAGTGGTAAGCACGGATAAGACAGTGGTAATCAGCAAAATCAGAAAAAGCTGAGAATTGAGATAGGAGGGAAGATAGTGGAACAGGTTAATAGCTTCAAGTATCTGGGAGGGGTGGTTGAGGAGAAGGGAAGTCTGAATGAAGAGGTTAAAGCTAGAATCAGAGGGGCTGCAGCCAACTGGCATATAGTCTCAAGTGTAGTCTATGGCAGAAAAATGCCAAAGAAACTCAAATGTAAGGTGTATAGGATAGTGTTGTGACCAGTACTATGGTATGGTACAGAAACCTGGGCAGTAAAAGCAGACCAGATGAAGAAGCTAGAGGTGATGGAGAGGAAGTACCTGGGAAGGGTGGTAGGATACACACTGTGGGACAGGTGAAGAAATGGGACATAAGAGCAGAAGCCAAAGTAGCTCCAATTGCAGAAAAGATCAAAGAGAATAAATTACAGTGGTTCAGAAACATGTGCAGAAAAACAAAAGACAATCTGGTGAAGAAGATTTGAGACAGAAAGGAAGAAGGTAAGAGGAAATGAGGACATCCCGTAAAGAGGTGGATGAATTGTTTGAAAGATCTGAGTGTTGAAGAATCGAGACAGATGGTGACAGTTAGCATGATACTTGACCCCATATAGAAAATGGGAAAAGGGGGGGTATGATGATGATAATTGCAGTGCATCCCTAATGTATCCAGACATCTGAATCTGTTTTTTATTATGCCAAACACATGTGCTATGCTGTTTCTTATCATGGTGTGTTCTCTATTGTAGGCCTTCTCTACAGGGTTGGATGGCTTTCTGTATGGGGACATTAGCCGCAGCTCAAGAGGATACCCATAGTCCATGTTGTTGGGAGGACTGAAAACATATATTGCCGTCATGCATAAGGTGCCTGAGCTTACCTAGTAGTAGCCCTTCAGGTATTTCACTATTTTGCAATATAGCCCTTAGACCACTTTCCAAGCATATGACAGCATAATGGACAGTAACAGGATGTGTCACCATGATATTTGTTATGCTGCTATCAGATGTGTACATTATCTGACAGCTCAGTAATGGTCATACCTTTTTACTTATGTATCTTTCTGCATCGGGTTCAATGGGGGTCTTAATAGGGATGTTGGTGTAGTAAGTTGCACCAAGAACATGGAAGAAGTTGGTGATGTTATACAGCTCATCAGTGCTATTTTGCCACTCCATGGCTGCAGATGGGAAGTGTATATGTTCATCTACCTTGGTGCATATTGCTGCCAGAAATTGTGAGACGATATGACTAGCAGCTGCCTGTGACACTCCTACAGCATTTCCCATGTGTCGTTGAAATGTCCCATATGTCAGTACACCTAAGCTTAGACAGACTTTGATTTTGAGAGGTATGGGTTTGTCTCACAATGTATGCACAGGCATGTGAGGGGCGCACATGTTACACACTGCCTGCACCTGCTGTCTAAGCGATACCTGTGAATAATTTCTTGATCTGACAGTTGTCTTAGTTGTAGCCTGGATCTCTGTCTAGCTGGCTGCCTTCTAGGATTCATTGCCATATTATCTTATATAGCGTGCAGCACAGCAGCCTGTTGCAGTTCATTCACTACAGGTTGCATTCTTTTTTTTTTTCAATATTGATATGGATTCCATAAGATTTCATGGGTGACTGCTACCTTTCCTTGCATCACAGTATAGCATTTGCCGAGGATTTTGGAAAAAGTCAGCAAAGATCTTTGTCGTATTTAGTTGTGTTGCATGCATTTGTGTGTTTTGGAATTCAGTGGGCATGTGCAAAGTCTGCAATTGGCCTATGTTGAATAAACAAGTGGTCAGACTGATTCTGGCATGTCTTATGAAATCTCATCCTCAACTTTTGTGCTAAAGTCTTCCTTCAGCATGCTGTGCTACTCACAACTAACTTTTGGAATCTGACCCATTGAGTACAGCTACTCTGTAAGGAGACATGTTTGTACATATGTGGTTTTCTGTTTTCAAGACTGATGTGTTTAACATCAACAGAGAAAGTCCTGCAGAAGCTTATCATGCTACTTGATGTTGTCTAGTATAAGATAAAGTACTAGACTGTACAGTGATGATACCAATTCAGCAGTGTGCTATAGTTCTCAAATTCTTAGTAGAAGTTATTAAGCATGAGTTCATTATGTGATTCTTCAAACCAAAGTTATGATTTTTATTAGAATAATTATTATTTTATTCTTGCATTTTTGAAGATTTTCAGTGCAGCACTTGTGTATTTCTGAAAAAAATGCAAAGAAATGTCATTATGTAGTCCACAATCTAAGAGGTTTAAGTGAACCCAGACAACTAAGTTACAATAAAGCAAGCTATTTAGAACATCAGATCAAATAGACAGACAGGGACAGTTTTCTGTGAGAGGTTAGAGTACTGCAATCAAAAAACAGAGATGATTGATTGGTAAGTATGTCCAAGACTTAAAAAAAATCAAGCCACTCATGCAGTCTGGTTAAAAACTGTACACATTTCATTTAGTGTTAGTTTTGACATTAACAGGTCTAGAAAACAATAGCCATTTTATTAATTTTCCTTAGAACGCTGTTGCTAGATGGTACTTTTTAGGTCTCCCTCATCAGAGGCACACTTTCAGCTCTTGGAAAGTGACTTTGTGAATGGCACAAAGAAACTCTCTGAGATTGCAAGGCAAAGACAGAAAGCTAAAGAAGACAGTCAGACACCCTTCATAAGGGTTGCCATTAGCAACCTGCTGACAAGTACCCAGAACATCAAAGGAAGATGGAAGGAGTACTTCCAGCAGCTTCTGAATGAAGAAAACCCAACAGAAGCTGTACTGTCCAAACCACAGACTAGAGCCCACTCAAAAAAAAGTGAGAACAGCACTAAAGAAAATGAAGTCAGAGAAAGTAGCAGGCTCAGGTGAGGTCACAACAAATATGGTGAAGATGTTGGGTGAGATAGAGGAGAAATGGCTCCTGAGAGTACTCATAACAGTATCAAGAGAAAAGAATATCCAGGTGACTGGAGAATAAGTGTTCTAATGCCAGTGTACAAGAACAAAGGGGACATTTATAACTGTGGGCAGTACAGAAGCATCATACTACATGAAAGTCCTGGAGAGGGTGACTGATAAATGAATATACAGAGCAGTAGAAAGCAAGATGGGAGATGAGCAGGATGCAGAACAATCAACCAGACATTTTCAGTGACACAGTTAAGAAGAAACTAGAGATGAGGAAAAACTCCAACTGGACATTCTTACACTTGGAGAAAGCATATGACAAGGTCTCAAAAAAGCTGATTTGGACAGTCCTGTGATGCTCTGAAATCCAGGAAACATTGGTATAATTAGATCAGGCTATGTACAAGGACCCAATGCTTTGTGCTCGAATGAGTAGAAACAGTGTTTGGACTCACAGAAGGGTTCCCAGTGACAGTATATGTGCATCACAATTCAGCTCTGAGCCCACTGCTGTTCATACTTGTGATGGACTACATTAGAAATCAGGATGACAGAGACAGGTCAACAAACCTGCTGTATACAGTGGCATTACAAGCAGACCCTGAAGAACTTTAGTAAGTGATGGAGGAATGGAAGGAAAAACTGGAGGCTGTCAAAGGAAAAACTTCACAGACCAATACACGTAAGGTTCAGGTTAAGGCACTTTAATTCTTGCGGCAAGGAGACAAAAATATGCATGCAAAAATACAGAGTTAGTCTAACTAAAATCAGGAAATGAAGCCATTCTTATACTATTCTTACAAGACATTGCCTACTGAAGCTGACGTAGTAAATCACAAGTTTACAATATTGTTTCATAGCAGCTGTTTGTCCATGATTTTCTACTGACATGACATAACATTTCTAGATCCATGAGAAAACTTTGGAAAAATAACATGGCCTTGGAGACCAGCAGCTAGTTGCAATTATTTCTACAGTGCTGTGTTACATTTCAAGGTACTCTACTCATTCGAGCACAAAGCAATCACAGATTATAGTTCATATTCTTCAAGCGGTCTTTATTCTGCTTTATCTATCCTTCCTGCAGCTGTGTATGTTCTCATAACACAGACAGAGCTAATTGTCTAAGTTTAATAACATCATAGAAAGCAATATTGTTCTATTCATTATTTTCCTAACCAAGCAGAAAATCATCTGTTTCTCAGTACATTTCCTAAGACATAAACAAGATTTTAGCTGCGCTGACAAAATACAAGATCAGAAAGCTTTTTCCATCAATATGGATTTATTCAGCATGAAGCAGAATAAATGTATTAACCCTTTTGGGCTTCTAAAAAGCACTAATACACACATATTAATACATATTTTTCTAGCATTTCCCCCCTATTAATACTTTTATTCTACTTTCAAAAGTATATACGATTTGTTTCTTTTCCTAACCTCTTCCATTTTGGATTTGCAGTTAAGAAAGTCATTCAGTTTAACTTATGAAAGCATCTCAGTCTTCAACAGTTCTTCAAGTTTAGTACCTTGATATAAGGTTTCAGAAACCCACAAATCTATAAAATCTTTGATCAATCTTTTTATGTAGGGGATGCCACGACAAACACATACTCCCAGCAGGAGCATTCCTACACAAATAGCAATCAAGATGTTCATTAGGATGGACCCCCACCCCCCCAAACCATTTCTGGAAAAAGTCTGTCAGTGGGTTTGGGCCTGGTTTGGTCATGGTCGACACTTGCTGAATCATCTCAAGGTGGTTGTCTATCTCGTGCTGGTTGCCAGGAATATATGAACAGCATTCTTCTTGGATTAAAGCGCACGTACCACCTCTCGCTGCTAGGGTGAAGTCAAGAGCCATGCGGTTTTGGAGCACCACAGTTCTCATGGCATTCAGTTCATCAGTCACTAATTCGAGAGCAGAAAAAGTTGCATTGCTCATTACTTCGAGGAGTTTAGAGCTTATTACTTCGAGGAGTTTAGACAGTTTTCTCAGCTCCCAAATCGATTTCACTGCTCCATAAGCTGGCAATATGCCTGCCCACGATATGACAGTGTCACTCAAGTCCATATGTGTTAATTTATCTCCCATGGAATGATGGTTTCTCTAGCCCGCCACAATCTGTCCCACTGGATTCTCAGGTTTCCTGACAGGTTTCTTGGTGACCTCTCATGCATTTCATATTTGACCTCGAGGCAAAACTGCAGTGTGTCGTATGGCCGGAACCAGGTAACCCAAAAAACAACTGTCAGACCAATTCTCAGGTAACCATTTATAGGCTTTTTTGCCACATACAAAATAACAATCTTCCACCTTAGTAGTAACTTTACTATTAACATATGCTTGCCCTGCATGAAACATTTTCTTGTTTATCATAGACAGTTGCTTAAAAAGAACAGGATTATGTTGTACTTCATTAATTGTTCTGTGCATTGATTTAAGAAACAAGTCATAGTCTGTATCACAAATAGAACCTGCATTATTAGCTTTGGTGTAACATTTGTAAGGAACAGTCATATTGCAATTACTCCAACCCACCTGGACAGTATCATTTTTATAAAAACACACAATTCCCTTTTGTGTAACTGGCAGGTGCAATGCTATTTTATCTTGTGATTTAAAAGTCGTCGTATCATAAACCAAGTTTTCCCAGGTCTCACTGACCCCTTGGGGGATAGCAGTCATTAATAATCCCCCATATGCTGTTGGTATAGCTGTACAAACCCAACAATTTGAAACATTAAAAGTCTCAGCATACACATGTTTGATCGCTTGGTAAATGTTAAAGTTTGGATGCCAGTCTATGAGTAACGCATCGCATTTATTCAGTTTAGCTTGTGTGGCTGGAAAAAGGAAAGGCCACAACAAAAATATTAATGTCACCAGTATAGCCAACAGGATAATCATGCAATTTTTTGTGGCTGTTCTTCATTCCTGTATGCTCTGGATTTTGTCATTTTTACTCTTGCGGTGTACCAGTAACAAGATTTTTGTCTAGTTCAAAGTTTTTAACCAGTTTACAGTGTGTCAGATGAATCCAGGACGCTCACTCTGTGATCTTGATGGCAGTGGGTGTTGACAGTAGCACTTGGTATGGCCCTTCCCACTTCGGTGACGTCCAGTTTTTCTTCTTAACGACTTTTACCCAGACCCACGTGCCTGGAACTACTGCTGCTTCCGATGGTCTGGTTTGTTCCTTATCTGAAACAGAATTAAACTGCAAAAGGTGTTTAGAATTCAACATTCTCCTCATATACTCAGCAAGTGTACAGTCCGCTTCCTGGTCTGCAGGCATGAGAGGCACTGGGGTATATAATATGCCCTCCCAAATAACTTCTCATAAGGAGTCAATCCTTTTGCATTCAGAACAGTTCTCATGCTCAACAGTGCCAGGGGTAGATAATACACCCAATTTCTATGTGTCTCTTCGATAAGTTTCCTTAACTTAGATTTCAATGTCCCATTGTACCTCTCTACCAATCCTGCAGATTGTGGGTGATACGCACAATGGATTTTCAAAGAAATTCTGAAAAACGTAATCAGCTGTTGTATGGTTTGGTTCACAAAATGTGTGCCATTGTCACTGTAGATCTTTTCCGGTATGCCAAATCTATGAATAATTTCTTTAACAAAGACTTTCGTAACAGTAACTGCATCTGGATTTTTAGTCGGAAAAGCTTCCACCTATTTGGAAAACATATCTACAATGACAAGACAATACTTCTTATTTTATTCAGTTCTATGAAATCCATACAGATAGTATGGAACGGATACAGTGGTGCAGGGAAACTCCCCTGCTTGGGCTTCAACGCCCCTTGTACATGATGTTTATTAGAATCGTGACATGACAAACAAAAATTTTTAGTATAGTTTATGAATCCATATGTTGTGAACACTTGGTTCACTAACTGTACCATCCCCCTGTTGAGACATGGCATTGCCCATGGCTCAACAAAACTGCATATCTAAACAAGTTAGATGGCAATATCAGTTTTCCCTCTTTGGAGATGTACAGCCCTTCTTTGAGAAATGCTCCTCGTTTCATCCATCTTTGTTTCTCAACCTGCGTAGTAAATGTCTGCATTGTTTTCAACATTTCTAAGTCTAAAATCTCAGAAGGTTGTAATTCCTCATTCAAAAGAAATGCTTCTGAAGCTGCCTGCTTTGCAGCTGTATCAGCCCTTGCAATACCTTTTGAAATTCTATCCCGTTGCTTGGTATGAGCTATGCATTTACAAATAGCTACTTTCTGAGGTAACTGAATAGATTCTAAAATATCTAAAATAAGCTGTGCATGATTGATTGGTTTACCAGTAGATGTTATCATGCCTCGATTTTTCCACTGTTGTGCAAAAACATGTACAGTAGAGAAAGTGTACTGGCTATCAATAAAAATGTTTACACATTTACCCTTTGCTAAGGTACATGCCCGTGTCAAGGCAATCAGTTCTGCTGCCTGTGCAGATAAATTGTGTGGTAAAGATTTTGCTTCTATAATCTCAGTATCAGAAACTACTGCATATCCTACTAGGTTCTGTCCTGTGGGACCCCTTTTGCATGAGCCATCCACGTAATATGTCACCTCGGCATCATCCAAGGGAACATCCATTAGATCTTTTCTAGGCAGTGTCTTTTACTCAATCTCCTGCAGGCAGCTGTGCGGTATGCCATCTGCAGGAGTTGGAAGCAAAGTAGACGGATTCAAAGTTGTACACCATTCAATTGTCATATGAGGTTGGCTCAACAGTATAGTCATACAGGAAAGATGCCTAGCAGGAGAAAGATATGCTACTTTTTCTTGCAGTAAAATAATTGCGACTGCGTGAGACACTCTCAATGTGAGAGGGTGGAACAATACTACTGAGGCCGAAGCCTGTACTGCCATTGCAGCTGTGACTACTGCTTGTACACAGTGGGGCAATGACCACGCCACTGGGTCCAGTTGTGATGAATAGTAAGCAATGGGGCGTTGTTTGTCCCCATGCTGTTGCATTAGTACTGATGTCATATAACCTTGCTTACAATCTACAGTTTGGAAAAAACGTTTATGATAGTTTGGTAATCCTAAAACTAATGAGGATGCTATCAATTTTTCCAATTTGCAGAAAGCAGATTCTGCTTCTGGTGTCCATTGTAATAAATCCTGTGCTGTCATAGGCTTCTTGTATATCAAGTTGGTCAGCAGTGCAGATTCCAAAGCATAGTTTGGGATCCAGCTCCGACAAAAGTTGGTCGTACCCAGGAAGGACATCATTTCCTTCTTGGTAGTGGGTTTCGGTGCTTGTAAAATCGCTATTTTTCTGTCCTCATCTAATGTTCTGCCCTCTTTGGATATTACATATCCTAGGTATCTGACTTGCTTTTTCCAAAGCTGCAATTTGTTTTTATTTACTTTATGTCCTGAATAGCTAAAAATTGTAACAATGCTACAGTATCTTCCTTACAATCTTGCTGGGTGGGGGCTGCTAGCAGGATGTCATCAACATAAAGTAAAATCTGACTGCCTCTTGGTGGGGTAAATCCTGTCAAGTTGCTTGCCATCTCTTGTGAGAATATTGTTGAGCTTTCACAATATCCCTGTGGTAGTCGCGTGTATGTATACCTTTTCCCCTGAAATGTGAATGCAAACCAATGTTGGCTGTTAGGGTGTATTGGTATCGAAAAGAACACATTGCTGATATCTACCACAGAAAAATATTTCTGCTGAGGTTTCAAATCATTCAACAGGGTGTGTGGATCTGGCACTGTAGGTGTCCTTGGTATTACTGTGTCATTTACAGCTTGTAAATCTTGGACCATACGCCATTCTCCATTTGCTTTTCTAACAGGAAATAAAGGCGTGTTACATGGAGAATCAGGTGATTCCACCAGTACTCCTTCCTTAAGTAAAGCTGCTATAATAGGTTTGATTCCTACCTCTGCATCTTTTCTCAAGGGATACTGTCTCTTTTGTGGTCTAAATGCTGACTTTGGCATAATAGTAACTGGTCCCGCAGTACGAATAAGTCCTACATCTGATTTGCCTGTTGACCAGAGAGTTTCTGGTATGCCTTGTAAGGCATCTTCTTCCTCTTCTGATAAGAGCGCTAATCAGCTGTCCTCGCTTGACTGCAAATGCACAGCTGGGTGTGTCTGTGTTATTCAATTTAACTTCTGCTTTTGTACTCCTTGTTCTGACAGTTCTAACTCTGTCTGTTTTTCCCACCTCGTGACTTTTTCTCCTAGGTCTGCCCATTTCACATTTTTGTCCTTAGTTAAGCTTACATGTGGTAATCAAATAGATTTATAAAGTGCAAAGAATTCCTGGGGTAATGAACAGCTAACTACACTGTTCCCTTCCATATCCCAGTACAGATTACGTAATACTAATCTGTTCGCATGGTTTCTAAACAACTCTTGTTCATATTCCTTGTCAGGTCCTGGTGTGTTACAATAATACAGAGTATAGTGCAACAATTGTTGTTTGTCAGTGTGAAGGGAGGGGAACTTGCTGACGGCTACGTTCATCAGTTCTTCGGTTACTGCCCCTGGACCAGTCGTAACTAAGTCCTGGCTGTACCAATAAAATGTTTCACCCTCCGATTGCACTGCAAAAGTATCACTTTGTTGTTGTGCTTCCATACTCTGCATACTTGGAACTACTGCTATGCCAAATAGCTGCATAAGGTCTCTGCCCAAAAGGTTTACTGGGCATTTTGCAGAAACAACAATTTTGCTTTTCTGGGTTAACCATGAAACAGGATCAGTTATCGCAACGTTATGGGAGAGGGGCTCCCGATACAGCTGTCCATTAGCTGCTTTCACTAATATGTAATCAGGTGACTCTGAATTCTCTGGTAGTTTGGAGGGGTGTATCAGGGTCCATGAGGCCCCTGAGTCACACAAGAATGTGACTTCCCTCCCCTCTACCAGGAGTGTAACTTCTGGTTTCGTGTCTGCTAAATAGAGCTCCAAGCTCACCAAAGCTAAGTCTAAAATTTCATTTTCTTCACTATCCGTGACTTCCTGCACTTCCTCCATTTCTTCTGTCACATCCTTATCCGTGACTTCCTGCACTTCCTCTATTTCTCCTGTCACATCCATATCTGTGACTTCCTGCACTTCCTCTGTTTCTCCTGTGACATCCTCTACTCTCTATCACATTTGCATTTGTCTTTTCTTGGCTATTCTCTTCTAGTGATTCCTGGCTATCATATAGTCAGTCCTCACCCTCCTTATCTTCCATAGTTGCCTTCTTGTTTTTCTTGCAATCCCTTGCTAGGTGTCCCTTCTTACCACATTTAAAACACTCCCCCCTTTTCTTTCGTCCTTCAAAGTCCTCTGATCGTTGATCAGACTGTTTATTTCCCTGGGCATTTTTCTTACCCTCTTTCCCGGACTGTACTACATAAACTTCTGCTCCATCTTCTACAGAAAATACTTGGGCTTTTTTTTTTTTTTACTGTTAAAATGCCTTTCGGCATGTCTAGCATATTCAAGTAGTGACTGTAGTTTACTTGTACAATGATCTACCATATGCTTTGTAATAAAGCTGCTTATAGGCAAAATACTGCCTTTTAAAAATGCATTCTTTAACTGCTGCTCATATGGGGAATCATGTGTTTGATCTTCAGGTACCTGCATTCCACAATGGTTATTAAAACACTCTAATAATCTATCATAATATCTGTTAACAGTTTCACCTTCTTGTTGGATGCATTGATTAATGCAAGTCCAGTCTGCCCAAGGTTTCCATTTCTCAGAGATTAGGTCTGTAAGACCTTTCACTCTGTTGTTTAGTTCTGCGCTACTATGTGGGAGGGGTTTGTGTTCTGCGTCACGGGGATTCCAGTTGCCACTGATCATGTGCCAATCTGGTCCCACGATTTGTCTGACTACTTTTTCTACTTCCTCTCTGTTTAAGTTATAACTTAACCTCATGCCTTGTAGGTCTTCTAAAAATTTTCTAAAATTAACTTTTGGATGGGGAATTCCCTCAGTGGCTTTCCGGATATCTTCCGGTGTCCACAGTCTGTATACTAGGAGAGTTGGATCCTGTCCTTCTTGTCCTGCCTGAGGATTTGGTACTTCTATTAGTGGGCACATTTCTTCCTCACTTAAAGGTTGTGAATTTCTATTTATTTGATACAACTCAATGTCCCCTTTTGAGTTTCCTGCCCATGTTCGAGACCTGGTCTCGACGGGATCTCTAACAAACGGTTTAGCTTTTGCAGGAATAGCTGGATATCGTGAGGGTGGACCAGCTTGTCCGCTCGCTTCATATTCTGGTAAGGGAAGCGGAGGGGGTGGAGGGGCCGATGCTATTACTAAGTTATTATCCTCTTTATCTAGAAACATTGCTTTCGAATTATTACTCTTCTGTTCTCTACGGTTTGCTTCCTCAATCCACCTGTGTGCCTGAGGAATTCCTAATTGACGTTGCTTTTTTACCCGACCTCTGGAATCAGTTTTAAGCTGTTTGATAAGGTTAATGAGCAAGGATTTTTTTAATTTACCATCAAATTCATACTTATTAACCCATTTTGAGTAGTATTTAACATTATTGGCACATTGTAATTGCATAAATTTCGCATCTTCAGTTAACGGCGAAGTTTGGGATCTTTTCGTGCACTTATTTCCCATTTTATTTTAACCTTTGAAATGTTATGTAACCCTTCTTGTTTTTACGTGGTACCACGATTTCTCTTTTTCACAGTCTGTCTAGAATAACTGCCTACCTATTCTGTTTCCCTGATCTATGACAAGACTGCAATCTTCCTGTCCCTGACTTGTACAAGACAAATCCCCTGACAGACAATGCACATCAAGTCCCTGATCTAAAACAGAAAAAGGTAAATCTCACCTTACCTGAGCCTCCGTGGTTGATCGTCTGGTTTGAGGTAAACCCGCCCTTCAGTTGCAGATCAGAACAGTGGCTGGCCTCTTTTGGATGACAGTTCAGTCGGAGGTCTTTTCAAGTAAGAAGAACCAATGTGGTTTCTTCCCCGCACAGTTTCAAGCCACCTGGCCTGTCTGATCTGGTATGAGTGGAGGTTTCTGGTCCGAAGGACCAATCTGTCAAAGGAAAAACTTCAAAGACTAATACACGTAAGGTTCAGGTTAAGGCACTTTAATTCTTGCGGCAAGGAGACAAAAACATGCATGCAAAAATACAGAGTTTGTCTAACTAAAATCAGGAAATGAAGCCATTCTTATACTATTCTTACAAGACATTGCCTACTGAAGCTGACGTAGTAAATCACAAGTTTATAATATTGTTTCATAGCAGCTGTTTGTCCATGATTTTCTGCTGACATGACATAACATTTCTAGATCCATGAGAAAACTTTGGAAAAATAACATGGCCTTGGAGACCAGCAGCTAGTTGCAATTATTTATACAGTGCTGTGTTACATTTCAAGGTACTCTACTCATTCAAGCACAAAGCAATCATAGATTATAGTTCATATTCTTCAAGCGGTCTTTATTCTGCTTTATCTATCCTTCCTGCAGCTGTGTATGTTCTCATAACACAGACAGGGCTAATTGTCTAAGTTTAATAACATTATAGAAAGCAGTATTGTTCTATTCATTATTTTCCTAACCAAGCAGAAAATCATCTGCTTCTCAGTACATTTCCTAAGACATAAACAAGATTTTAGCTGCGCTGGCAAAATACAAGGTCAGAAAGCATTTGCCATTAATATGAATTTGTTCAGCATGAAGCAGAATAAATGTATTAACCCTTTTGGGCTTCTAAAAAGCACTAATACACACATATTAATACATATTTTTCTAACAAAGCACAAGGAATGAAACAGAGTACAGATGAGACAGTTGTAATGGCATCAAATGGGGAAATCAGAAAAGCTTAAAATTAAGATAGAAGGGAAATATTGGAACAGGTTAACAGCTTCAAATGTCTGGCATGGGTGGTTAAGAAGAAGAAAAGTCTGAATGAAGAGGTCAAAGCAGGAATTAAAGGGGCTGCAGCCAACTGGCACAGAGTGTAATGGGTAGTGTATGACATAAAAATGCCAAAGTAGCTGTAAAGTAAGGTAAAGTAAGGAGTACAAAATACTGCTGCGACCACTGCTACTGTATGGTATAGAAACCTAGGCCGTGAAGGCAAGGAAGCTAGAGGTAATGGAGATGACATCTGTGAGACACGTGGTTAGATGCACACCATGGTGATGGTACATAGGGTGGCAAGCAATCTCCCTCTGTATCTCAACTGGTAGAGACTGCCTCTGCAAATAGTCCTATCCCTCAACCTGGTGCTCCTCAACATTTTCTGTCCATGCCTATCCCTATTGGTTTAACAGTTCTTCCCACTACATCGTCTTCTGCCTTCTGTCTGTTGGAATTTTATCTCCTTCAATGTTGTGTTCCCCCATACCCTGTTAGTCTTGTTTGACTTTTCCTGCAAACTATCCTACCCCACTTCCCTACCTCTTACTTCCCTTACTTCCTTCAACAACTTTTCCTTTTTAAAAAAAACGGGCACCTGTCCCCACCACCATCCTGTTCATACTTTATCACCTTCTATACTACCATCTGCTTGCATCCCCTATTCATCTCTGCCTATACTCCCATTTCCAAATGTTAATCTGGTCACAAAATACATAAATACACCACACTTATAACCAAAATGGATTTATAATAGAATTTTTTTTGTGTGTTTCTGCAGTGTATGACAGATTGTGGATTGCACCATCAATATCCATGTCTAGCCAATGTTCATAGGTTCATAGGTTCATAGGTAGGTACTAGGCTATTGGCCCTGGGGCCTATACAAGCCCAGCCAAAAAGGTACCCTGGCTTTTACCACCCAAGAAAATGATTCTTCTGTGCCACTGTCAAGCAGATCCACAGAGGTGATCCCCGGGGTGAATTTCCTATTTCCCATCTAGTCATCAAGATTTTTCTTGAACAGTGCTAATGAGGAGCTTTGTTTGATATAGATAGGTAGTTTATTCCAGAGTATGGGAAGTCTCCGGGACAGGAATCTATCCCTCCGGCATGTTCTGTTTATTGTGGTGACAAGGCTTAGGTCCCTAGAGCATGTAGCTCAGAGGGATTGGGATTTTTTCTTTAAGTGGAGCATGTCCAACAGCTCTGGGTTTGACATAGTTTTGTATGTTAGGTAGAGATCACCTCTGAGTAGGCAATATGCGATGGATTAAAGCTGGAGTTTTTTGAGATGGTCTGCGTAGGGCATCTGTTTGAGGCTGGTAATCCTCTTTGTGAGGTATTTCTTGGCCTTTTTAGTTGTTGTAGATGTCTTGTGAGGTACATACCAAAAGGGGCGTTGTACTCTATAATGGGTCTAATGAGTCATGAGTAGAGGGGAACAATGACCTCTTTTTTTCTGGATGAGAAACCTTTTGTGATGAGGTGTGCCACATAGAAGGATTTCCTGGCTACTGTGGCAATGTGATTATCAAAGGAGAGACTACTGTCCACCTGTGTCCCAAGGTCTCTTATCATACTTCCGGTGTTAAGTATACTACCGCCTATGATGTAGTTTATGGGTACAGAGTTTTTACTAAAGGGGATGACAATGCACTTTTTGGCATTGAGCTTGAGGCCATGGCTTTGACACCAGGCATTTGTCTCAGTGAGGCCCTTTCGTAGGATGTCCACATCGTTAGGAGTTTTGATTATGGCTCCTAGTTTGCAGTCATCTGCGAGCTTCATTAGCCAAAGACCTTCTGCGTTAGCCTGTACTTCAGAGAAGTAGATACCAAACAGGAGAGGACCCAGGACTGAACCCTGTGGTACTCCACTTGTCACTGGTCTAAAGTCGGATTTGGAGTTTGCTACTTTCACAGTGTGAGTTCTGTCAGTGAGCCAGTTGGCAACCCATCTTGTGACATAGGGATTTATACCTAGTTTAGTGAGTTTATCTATAATTCCAGAGTGGGGGATGATGTCGAAATTCTTGGCAAGATCTAGATAGGCTGCATGAACCACCTTACCCTTGTCTACAGCTTTGGTGACTGCTTCAAAGAAGTCTATCAGGTTTAGAAGACATGATCTGCCTTTTACAAACTTGAACTAGGTGGGGTACAGAGTTTGGAGATTACCAATGTCTTTGTTTATAAGATCCATGATGATACGTTCCATGGCCTTGTAGACCAGGCTCGTCAGGCTAATGGGGCGGTAGCTCCCAGGGTCCGTGGTGGCTCCCCCCTTGTGGAGTGGAATAACTGTTGCTGTGCGCCATTCAGCAGGCACAAAGCCTGAGGTGAGGCTATGATTGAACATGGTACTTTGGTGGGGTGCCAGTTCATTCTGTAGTTTGTGTTGAATGCAGCCTGGGATGTTGTCTGGTCCCATGGATGCTGTGTTCTTGGCTTTGGAGAGTGTGGTTTTTACCTGTGCAGCCGTGATTACAGGAACTTTGCATTCTTCCGGTATAGAGATGGGCTCTTTAGGGAGTGAGAGGGGGGTAAAGTTAGCACTGAACCTATCTGCCAGGATGTTGACAATATCAGTTGGGTCTGTATATTTAGTGCCATTGTGCTGTAACTCAGAGCAGATCTGAGTGTTGCCATTGAGATTCTTGACATAGCTATAGAATGCTTTGTGGTTGTCTTTAGAATCAGTGGCGATTTTGTTTTCGTAACTAGCTTTGGAGGATTTTATCAGGGTTCGCAGCTTCTTACTGAGGCTGACCAGGGAGCTCCTCCACTCATGGGATTTTACTCTCTTTTGTAACAGTTTCTTCCTTCTGTTGTACAGTTTGTTTATGGCAGGGGACCACCAGATTGGCTTCCTTTTTTTGGAGGATAGCATCTTGGTTCTTTTTGGGTTAGCACGATCCCTGCACTCATGTAAGTGCTTATAAAGTGCAATTGTGTAGGATTCAGTAGTCGTAACTGTATTGTCTATCTGCATGGGTGTCATGAAGTTCACCAGTTCTGTCTTAATAAGCATGAAGTTGGTTTTGGAGAAATTTTTTACCATGGTTTCCTTAATTGGGGGGTGGGGGCAGGATGTGGATATCTAGGGTAATTAGCTTATGGTTGGATCGGACCAATGAGGCGTTGACTTCAAGTGTGGAACACCGGTCACTCATGTTGGTAATGACTAGATCTAAGATATTGTTGCCCCTGGTGGGGGTGTGGATAAGTTGATCCAGGGCTTTGGAGTTTATGAATTCCAGAATGCGTTGAGCGAAGGAGTTGGTACATGAGTAGTTTTCCCAGTTAATGGTGGAGTAGTTGAAATCGCCCATTATTAGGGTGTTTGGTTGAACCCTAATATTTTCCAGTATATTGAGAAAAGAGGAGTGGGAATCCTGGGGCATGGTGGGTGATCTGTAGCATGCTACAACTTGGATTGCAGTTTTGCCCAGAGTTAGTTGCACTTGGATAACCTCTGCTGCTTTATGCTGAGCAACTAGCCTGGAGGTGTGGATATCCTTAATGAATATAGACACACCTCTGCCTTTGGTGTTCCGGTCCAGGTTACATGGCCGAAAAGTGTGGTATGAGTTATAGCCTGGTAGTGCAGGGGTGCTCTCTGGAGCCTTAAACCAGGTCTCAGTCACTGCACAGATATCGATGTTCTCCATTTTAAGGAGTGCCTCGAGTGAGTGCATTTTGAGATTTAGACTTCTAGCATTGAGTAGCATCACCCTCAGTTTTTGCTTGTCTGTTCCTGTTATGGTGGTGAATTTGTCATTTGAACCTTGCCTAAAAAAGGCACTATAGGGGTGGCAAGAACCTAAGCCAGTATCCAGAATCCCAGGGGTGACAGGTGCAGGCCATCTCTGGCAAAGCATCATGGTCTGTCAACCATGTAATCCAAGGCAGACAGATACTGAATCTCTTTAGAATGGCACCAGAAGCCTAGCCAATTGTTGAAGTCAATCATTTTGTCCTTGTACTGCGGCATGATTCTGGGTGATGGCAGAATGCTACTCAGGGCTAGGGTCATACCTGCCTGGGCTACAAGATCCATGTCTATTTTCATGTAGTCCAGGGAGGTCCATCTCAGGTCATTCAGACCAACATGGACAATGACAGAGTCATATTTGTACTTGTTGTGGAGTGACCTGAGTGCATGGGTTATGTGGCAGATCCTGGCACCTGACAGGCAGCTGACAGTAACCTTCTCCTTGTTTAGCCTGGTGAGTGGGACATCAGTGTGCCTGACTATAGAGTCACCTATGACTAGTGTATTGGGTACGTTGTTTTGCCTTATTGGCTGTGGTTGAGTGGCACACTGAGTCTGCGGGCTATGTGTCATTTGGGTTGTGTTGGGGGTGTGGAGGTTTCTTGCATTTCTGCTTTGGAGGTCTCTGTTGCTTGAGCAGATTATTATTGAGAGCCTCTGCAAATGTTTTTGTGTTTCTATGTGTGGATTTTGGTGGTGTAGATTTAGCGAGACTATGTGATGAGTGTGGTATGGTGCAAGTGTTTACCTTCTCCTCTTTGTTGTTCAGCAAAAATGAAATCCAGTCTCTGTCATGCAATACTAATATTGCCATCTGTTATGCAAATGAGCCAAACACCATTACACCACATTTGTCAAATATAAAATGGAGTTAAGCTATTGCCTTTATTTTTTTTTTCTCAACTTTTTTTTTTATTTTTCAAATAGATTTGAATGAATTCCATAGTATTTATACATAACATCTTAAATAACTATGTACACTACATTAGCCTGACACTATAACAGATCTGAATGTATACAGTTACTTTATAAGTATGTCCAATCCATTATCAAAGTGTCTGATCAATTATTATATAATGTCAATCAACGATAAAAAATTTCCCCAAAGGTTGTTGATAAAGAGCTTTGGATAAATGTTTAATTCTTTAATTTTAATTTCCAGTAATGCTGTGGTCTTCAGTAGGCTGTAGAAGTCTTCCAAAGTTGGTATTGTGTTTGTATTCCATCTTCTTGTTATCCGCTTCCTTGAAATTGCAAGGATAGTCCATACTAGATACATGTTTGACCTATTCAAATGAGGACCTTCATTCACATTTAATAATACAAGAGCTTTAGTTAGATAAAATGATTCATTAAATAAAGCTTGTCTGAAGTTATTAATATCATTCCAAAATGGCTTAATTTTAACACAATCAAAGAACATATGGCTCCAATCTGCGTTGTGTACTTGTTCACATCTCCAGCATATTCCTTTTATGGAAGAACTCATTTTACTGATTCTGTCTGGGGTCAAGAATGCTCTGTGCAAGCATTTCCAATTAAAATCTTTCCAGTATTGTTTAAAGGATGTATATTTTATCGATAATAAGATATTTGTTTTAATATCTTCAGTTATCTGTATTGAGTGTCCTCTTGTTATATATTTCCAATATGAGGTTTTGGGTGTTGCTTTACAGTTTATCAATATTTTGTAAAATTTTGAAATACTGTTCCCATGTCAAAGTCATTATATATGATTTCATGGTTACCTATCACTTCAACGAAAGTTCATTCCATCTAAAGTTCATTTTGTCAAAAGTTCATTTCATCGACAAGCATTTGCCCCCTTCCCCAATGTTGTGCGACCCTGGAGTTGATATATATAGTTAGGGGGGGGGGCACAATGCTTGTCGATGAAATGAACTTTTGACGAAATGAACTTTAGATGGAATGAACTTTCGATGAAGTGATAGGTAACCGATTTCATATATGTAGTACATAAATTTAGGTATTTTTTTAAATGAAGAATTGTTAATCATTCTACTTAACTCTTGCGAATATGACAGAATGCTCTGCAAAGTTAGCCAGTCCTGTTGTGGAATTTTGTATGTTGTTTTTATTACTTGCATATCAAAAATGTTTAGTTCTTTGATACATTGGAGCCAACAAACAAATCCTTTCTGTTCCCAGAAATTAATAATTTCTCTATATATTCTATGAGGAGAGTTCTTTGTGACTATAAATGGTGTTAAAATCAAACCAGATTTTTAAATCCATATTTGCATTAATAATTTTTCTAAATGAATTAATGTAATAATTAATCATACTAGTTTTAGTGGGTTTAGTTATGTTATATTGCATACTAATACGTAATATGTGCCATGGCAAATTGTTTTTATCTGTTATTTGAATTTTTTTTTTTGTAACTCAAATTCATTTATTGATATTACAGTTAGTAATTCTTTCCAGTTTGCAGAGTAATTTGGACTTATCCAATCTGAGATTGTTTAGATATTAATGCTTTTATATATGTTTCTATATCAAGAAAGTTTAATCCTCCCTCTTTCCATGACCTGATATGATGTATTAAAGCTATTCTGTTTCTTTTGGGAAACCATAAAAATTTTATCAGGCATGAATTTATTTCTTTAAGTATATTCCTTTCTGGTAACAGTTGCATTACCAATGCTATATATAGGATCTTGGGCAGTAAAACCATTTTTTATTAACTGTAGTCTATCTTCAAATGTTAATATTATTTAGTTCCATTTTTCCACAGAGATGTTAACTGTATTGATATTATTGTAGTTTTTGACTAATTCATTATTATCCTCGCATAACTCAATTCCTAGATATTTTAAGGTAGATTCTTGTTTCCCTATGATGTGATCCCCCTTAGTCTGCAGTTTTTTTTTATTTAAAAATAAAAAATTTGATTTTGATTTATTGAAATGGAGTCCTGAAGTCATGTGAAATTTGTGAATTAATATATCTAATTCTTCTAATGTCTCTTTTGTATTAGATGATGTTAGTAATATGTCATCAGCAAATAGTACTACTTTAGAATAGTATTGTTGATAAATATCTATTCCTTTGATTTTTATATTGTTACAAATTGAATCTGCCAATATTTCAATAGCCAGAGTAAATAGAATCAGTGACATGAGACATCTTTGTTTAGTGTCTTTTCCTATATGTATAGATTCAGAGATAAAAAGACCTAACTTGACAAACACTATATTACTTGTATATATATTCTTTAGGAGATGAACAAAGGATGCAGAAAATTCAAATAGCATTAGGATTTTGAATAAGTAGTCCCAATTTAGGGAATCAAATGATTTCTCTATAACTAAGCCAATTATGAGTGTTTCTTTATTTTCTTTATTAACATAATCTATAAGAGAAATTTTCCTTTTAATATTGTCATGTGTGTGTCTATGATATATAAATACAGTTTGATCATTATTTATTGTTTTAGATAATGGTATTTTCATTCTCTTAGTTAATATTGTCATAAATATCTTATAGTCATTATTTAATAATGATAGAGGTCTGTATGAGGTACAGAGGTTTGGGGATGTGTTATCCTTTAGGATTGGTGTGTTTAAGGATTATCTCCAATAGGGTGGTATTAACACTTGGGACTGAATTTCTAATATAGTTTTATGGAAGACAGGTAGTATCTTTGAAGGAAAAAGTTTATATATTTCCAAAATTATGCCATCTATACCTGGAGCTTTATTATTTTTACCCTCTTTTATAGTATCTGTAATTTCTTTGTAGGATATTGGTGCTTGCAGATCTAGTTTTAATTTTTCTGGTATTTTTTTATATTAGAACATTTTTCATCTAGATTTAATTGATCAATATGTATATTTTCTTTTTGGAAATGTTCCATATAGTGATTTCTATAGGTATCAAGAATGCCACCTATATCCGAGACATTTTTCCCTTTCTTTTCATAGAAGATACTTTTAATGTTATCGGCTTTTGATTGTATTTTGTTTCTTATGGATAAATTATGTATATATTTGGCAGAAGTGGCTAAGGTATTCATTTTTAGTTTTTCTAAAGCTAAACTAGTTTTGTATGTTAGAATTTCATTGCATTTTTTTGTTTAACACTTCTACTTTCTTCATTTTTAACAGTTTTTGTTCCAATGCCTGGGAACCAGTATAGATTGGTCAGGGTCCATATTCTGTTATTATATTTAACTATTACTTATGCCATAAGGCCTTTTTTATCTTCATACTTATAAATGATTTCTGGGTTCATCACATTTGTTTTCCATAAAATTGTTACCCCTTTTGTCTTTGTCTTATAAGTGGATTGCGCCAACATCATATATTCCTTAGGATTCCATTTGTAATTGTCATTTGTTTTGAAATTTGCTTCTTGAAGGAAGACAATTTGTGCTTTGTTCAGTTTTAAATATTTCAGTAGATTTGATCTCTTGCTAGGATTGTTTAAGCCATTGATATTTAAAGATAATAAAGTTAAATCAATCTTAGGTTATTTAGACTATATATTTTTTATTTTATTGTGACTATTAACATTTTCCTCTGATAACTATAAAATATATGTTTGAGCTTTTAAAGGAAATCATCAGTTTTATACTTTGAGTGTTTACCAATAAAGTAATGATTTGGTCAGTCATATTAAAAATGTTTTTGTGAAATAACAAATTTAATAGCATAAAAATGGAAAGAGACCACCACGAAGGATTCACTGTTTATTAGAGAGAAAATAACATAAAAGATGAGCACTTTCGCATGCACTACTGCATGCTTCTTCAGATCTAATACACAAAGGAGCAAGCTTCATTTATATACCTAGCTAAAGTAGCTACTCCTACCAAAAAAACAATTGGTCAATTAAACAATTAAACAATTAATCAATCAGTTCACTCCTTTCAATGAATACAACTGCATCTATAGTATTCATCCAATGTTAAAAAAGTAGTATATATACATATTTTTAGTACCAAACCCACTTAAAAACTACTTAAAACCACTTAAAAACTTAGGAGCTAGCTATCTAGCATTTAACTTGTGTCAAGAAACATAAAAAGCTCATAAAAACACTACAAATAACTCCACAGCCCCTAAAGTACTAAGAAATATTTGTTAAAAACAACATCAGGCATAGTGGATGAGCAATATTAAACAGCAATGCTGGTGTATATAAGTTATTATAAATTAATATAACAATCAGGCAGAAACTGGCCTGTGACTAAATGCATAAAAACTAAATACATACAAGCATTTTTCTAATAAATAGTGTTATATGCATTATACATATTATATACAGTACTGGTATGTAGAAAGATAGATGTAAAACACAAAACACAAACTTAGAGAATACTTAAAGTGCTTAAAATAAGTATGTTATGTCAACCTTGCAAAAAAGGAGGCTGAAACACAAGTGTGGACATATTCCTGCATATACATAAATATAAATATGTGTATAGAGGTACATATGCAAGTATATAACTAACATCACTGAAAGTAGTGGTGTTGCTATCATAATGTGTAAAAAATCAGGATGGTTAAATACAACACCCAAGTGTCTATATGAACTCTTAATGAAATGCCTCAAAAAACGGGGGTCACAAAGCCTCACTGATCAACACTATCTGGAAGTAAAGTTTGATATCATGTAGAGATGAATGTGAAAAATTGAAAAACACATTTAAATTAATAAATGTTAACAAAACTAAGATCCACACTAGTCATGGAATGAAAATCATTCCTAATCTGATGGATAAACCTAAGTCCATCAGATTATCACTCATACCTTGACAATCCAGAACATCTGAGCTCCATAAATTGAATTATCATATGGAGAATATTTCTAATAGGAATAAGCAATATTTATATTATTTTGAGCAGATATAGTACTATTGCAGATTAGACAGAATTCTAATACAATATAAATGTCTACTTATTGTATAAGCAATTGATATTTACATGAAAGATAGATGACAAGCAATCCAATCATAGTAAAGCAGGATGCATCATATATAATAACTCAGTAAAAGATTATAGCACACAGTTATTTAACATATTCACCCTTATTGATGAAGTCTTTCAAAACGTATTACTTAATATAAATAGATGGTAATAATATTTATACCTAATGTTTCTAATACAATGTATTTTACTGGCTATATCAGAAATTAAATTTCATTGTTTGCCAGCATTTAGGTAATCTCTTTGTTTGTTGCTAACTTACTTAAAGCATCAAGTTTGTTTTATGTGAACATTGATGAAAGTTAGTGCATTTTAATTATCAATGCATCCCTCTTCCCCCATTTCCTACACATAAGGATTTTCATATCTGTCATTTCTTATTATAAAATGAGTGAAATTATAGGTTAAAAACAACAAATTAATTTATTGTGTTTAATGATTACAAGTTCCTTTTCCATATTCATAAATTGCCATTTTATGGCATATACTGAAAGTTTTTAGATTTAAATAGCAACGTTCTATTTTGTATAATCAGCAAAGGTTAAACTGAGTGATTATTGTCAATTTAATACTATTTGTTCAGAATGTAATTGTTACATTCTGTGGCATTCCTAGTTCAGGCTGCTATTGTTTTCCTTGAACAACTTTGTCAGTTTGATGTCATGTATAAAACATTAGTTACCTTCATAACAGTTTAAGTATTATCTATGGTCAAGATGGGTTACAAAACCACAATTCAAGTTAAAGCAATTATATGACTTGTTATGCACATTTACTGATACGAGAAAATCATCATGCTTCTCCCTGATGTTCAATATAGTGTATGTCATTTATGACAAGTTAAAACAGTAGTGTTATTATACACAAGCCCATGTTATTAAACTGTTTATTATAAATTTAATATTATTTGTTCAGAATATGATTGTTACATTCTGTTACATTTCAAGTTCAGGCTTCTATTGTTTCTCTTGAACAATTTTATCAGTTTGCTGTCATGTATAAAACATTAGTTACCTTGGTAACTGCTTAAATATTATATGTGGTCAAGATGGGTTACAAAAATTACAATTCAAGTTAAAGCAATTACATAACTTGTTATGCATATTTACTTATATAAGAAAATCATCATGCTTCCCCTTGATGTTCAATTTAGTGTATGTCATTTATGACAAGTTAAGACAGTAGTGTTATTATACACAAGCCCATGTTATTAAATCCTGTCTTTAATATATAAATTCAGCAGACTGCTTCATCTTATATGATGATTATATATTTTATGTCTAGATTTATTAAAATCATACATTACATAACTATTGCGTGTGTGTGTTTTTTTTTTTTTTTTTTTTTTTGGCTGTTGCTTAGTTATTTCAGAGACCACAAGCTGTAATGCTTATTCTTATTATTATAGGTTCATAGGTAGGTACAAGGCTATCTGCCCAAGGGCATTTATGAGACTAGCCAGAGTGTGTCGGCTTTCGGCGCCCCATTGATTAATTAACTGATCCTCTGTCAAGCAGAGCCAATGAAGTGATCCCAGGGCTGTATTTTCTGTTACCCATCCACTGGTCAAGGTTTCTCTTGAAGAGTGTTAGTGAGGGGCTCTGCCTAATGTAGTTTGGTATTTTGTTCAAAAGCATGGGGAGTCTCTGTGACAGGAATCTATCCCTCCAGCATGTTCTATTTACTGTTGTGGTGAGGTTTAGCTCACTAGAGCATATGGCTCACAGTGACTTGGATTTCTTTAGGTGGAGCATGTCCATCAATTCTGAGTTGGACATGGCTTTGTAAGTCAGGCAGAGATCACCTCTGAGTAAGCAATATGCCACTGAGTACAGCCGGAGTTTTTTCAGTCGAGCTGCATAGGACATATGTTTGAAGCCAGTAATCCTCTTTATGAGGTATTTTTGTGGTCTCTCCAGCTGTTGGAAGTGTCTTGTGAGGTACATCCCAAATGGGGCATTGTACTCTATGATGGGTCTGATGATTGACGAGTAGAGGGGCACTATAACCTCTTTATTTCTAAATGTGAACCCTTTAGTAATTAGATGTCATTAGCTCCCTCCAAGCATGCTTATACAGTCCATAGACTTTAAATTATGAGACCCTTCTAGTTTCTTATTTGTTATATTTCCATCCTTACATACACACATATCAGTACTTCAGGCATGGGCAACAATGCCCATCCAGTTTTGCCAGAATACCATTCACTAGTTCATGTGGTGTGTTTCTAGGCTGTTTGTAAAATATCCAAAGCAATATTTGTCCTGTTCCATTTTACCCACCTGTTCCACGCAGTGGGCACTCTGCCAATGAACCACTCAACACACCTTCCTTTCTCACAGATATTTCCACAAAGGAAATCTGATGACTCTATAGCACTTCCTAGCACCCCCAAACACCCCTAGAATCAGCTATCCCCATATGCCCAACACATCCTAGAAATCTTACCTCCCTGACCACTGCAAATGGTACTGCACAAGACCAAGTGCTCTTAGTCTTTCACAATAACTCAGACTTACACTCTTATGTAATTCCTTAATGTGTTTGGACCAAAATACATTTTAAATATAAAATTGCGCTTATTATTTTATTTTGTTTTTCTCAAGAATCAACCTAATAAGCTAAATGAAGTGTTGGGAGGCCATCAATATGTGTACATGTGGTTTAAAACAGCCTTTTTATTATATATTTTTTAAACCAAAATCTTCATTGCTGAGAATCATCTCAGAGGCTCCTCAGAGCCATTAAGCATTATCATCACTCTGTCTCCGTTACCATAGCAACCTGGGAGCATCTGTTAGTGTGTCTGTGTACTGCATACCAGAGGCTTGCAATGTACCTGAAGCAAAGCTTCACTTCACTACAACTTCAAGTCTAAATTCCCTCCCTTTCAATGAGGCAGCAGCCAGGAAAAGAATGGAGAGCAAACAGATAAAAAAAAAAAAAAAAAAAACTCCCAGCAAGACACCACAACAAGAGATAACACATTCTTCCAGCCTTCCCACCTCTCACTCAGCAGATGTATAAATAAACTATTCTCTGCCAAAATATCCCAAATCACAGGTTTATCCAGCCCCTTCCCCTGGATCCAGGTTAAACACCAAATGTCTCTTCCTAATACACAAGCATCAGTAAACCTCAATCACAAACTGCAACCCACAACTTCCTGGAGATGAAAATGGCAACCTACATCAGCTGCCAGACAAAGCTGCACAATACGCACCATGTCAGGCTTAATCAAACATAACTTGAAGCTGTGATACCTGCCATAATTGATATTAACTATATTTAGACAGGATAATAATGACATTTGTACTAGTTGCCAGACACAGCTGTATCCACGCACACCATATCAGGATTTATCAAACAGCACCCATAGCTATGATACCTGCCATAACTGATATTAACTATATTTAGACAGAATAATGATGACATTTGTACTAATAGCTTGCTACTATTATTTAACCAGGATATGCAAGACATTTCTAAATCATACTTTAACTGAAGAAGGCATTAGTCTCCATGACAGCGTTTTTTTTTTCAAAACACTCTACTGTTACTGCTATTATATATGATGTTAATTTGTTAGTTTTGAGACTGAACTCTGATGAATGGTACCTTGTTGAATTAGTTAATTAATTACTTAAATTATTATAAGTAAAATCAATGAAAAATGAACAAGATAAGTATTTATTGAGTTCAAGTAGGGGAATAGAAACTTCTATGTTTGTATTATATGTTGCTTTGTTTGTCTTATCTATAATGTAAATAGTAACCCATCTTGACCTCCCTTTGCTTGTGAAGAATTATTGGAGTCTTTGAACATTCTGAATAAATCATTACTGTCTCTCAGTTGTTTAAGAAACCCTCCTTTTTTAAAAATAAAAACAGATGACAAGTGATGTACCATATCAGTTGATACTTTCAGAGATGTAGTTGTAAGAGTTATTTTTTTGGGACAGCTATTTGGGAATCATTTTTTTTTTGTTTCTTTTTTCTAGTACCAGTCCAAGGATTTGTTTCTTTTATTCTTTTAAGAGTAGGAGCCATCCATTCCATTTCTTCTGGGATAGACTCTATGTTGTTTTTGAGTGGCGCAGAGCTACAGTTATCCCAATCAACAAGGGGGGATCCACCTTGGATCCCGGAAACTACCGTCCCATCAGTCTGACAAGCCTTATCTGCAAGGCCATGGAGCGTATTATCATGGAACTTATAAACAAAGACATTGGCAACCTTCAAACACTGGACCCCACCCAGTTTGGGTTTGTGAAGGGCCGATCTTGTCTCCTGAACCTGATTGACTTCTTTGAATCAGTCTCCAGAGCCATGGACAAGGGTAAGGTGGTCCACAGCCTATCTAGACCTTGCCAAGGCCTTTGACACCATCCCCACTCTGGAATCATAGATAAACTTACTAAGTTGGGCATTAATCCCTATGTCACCCAATGGGTTGCTAAATGGCTTACTGATAGAACCCACACTGTAAAAGTAGCCGACTCCAAATCCAGCTCCAGACAAGTGACAAGTGGAGTACCTCAGGGTTCAGTACTGGGGCCGCTCTTGTTTGGCATCTACTTCTCTGAAGTACAGGTCAACACTAAGGGACTCTGGCTGACAAAGTTTGCAGATGACTGCAAACTGGGAGCCATTATTGAATCCCCAAATGATGTGGATACTCTACAAAAGGGCCTTACAGAAACAGATGCTTGGTGCCAGAGCCATGGGCTCAAGCTCAATGCCAAGAAATGTACTGTTATCCCCTTTGGGAAAAAACATGAATTACCATATAGGTGGCAGTACACTAAACACAGAAAGTGTGATAAGAGACTTAGGGACACAGGTGGACAGTGGTCTCACCTTCGATAACCGCATCGCCACAACAGTCAGGAAATCCTTCTATGTGGCACACCTCATCACGAAGGGCTTTTCATCCAGAAAAAAGGAGGTCATTGTCCCACTGTACTCTTCCCTCATTAGACCCATTATAGAATACAACGCCCCATTTGGTATGTACCTCTCAAGACATCTGCAACAACTGGAAAGGCCTCAGAAATACCTCACTAAAAGAATCACAGGCCTAAAGCAGATGCCCTATGCTGACCACCTTAAAAAACTCCAGCTATACTCTGTCGCATATCGTCTACTCAGAGGTGATCTCTGCTTAACATACAAGGCCATGTCAAACCCAGAGCTGTTGGACATGCTACACTTAAAGAAATCCCAATCCCTCAGAGCTACACGCTCCAGGGATCTAAACCTTGTCATCACAATAAACAAAACATGCTGGAGGGATAGGTTCCTGACCCAGAGACTCCCCAGACTCTGGAATAGATTGCCCATACATGTCAAGCAGAGTGCCTCTTTGGACCTCTTCAAGAGGAACCTTGACGATTGGATGGGAGAAAGGAAATTCACCCCAGGGATCACGTCAGACAGGGGTCCAGGAAAGTAAATAATGTGGGAAGAAATAGGCAGGGAATTGTTATGGCTAGGCTTGTATAGGCCCTAGGGCTGATAGCCTAGTACCAACCTATGAACCTATGAACCTATAATATAGTAGCTTCTTTTAAGTCATTAATGGTTCTCATCTCATTGGCAAAAAGTATTTTTATCTTGGCTGGAAAGGCCAGCTGTGCTTTAATGTTATTTTGTTTCAACAGTTTTATTATTAGCCAGACTTTTTTCCTTTGTTCTAGTATTCTGGAAGAATAATCACTGTCAAATCGTATCAGGCTTTGATTGTATTTTAAGGGTGCTTTTTTCTAAGCAGAGTTTAATATTAGTTTCTTGTCCAGAAATGAAAGAAATTGTATAACTATGGATCTAGGTGGAGTATTTGTTGAGTTAGAAGCAGGTTTCATCAGTGCTCTATGCACCCTTTCAATTCCAAAGGAAAGTCCCTCTTTCAAGTCTAAAAATTCAGGAATCCAGGTTGTTAAGAATGAAATAATGTCTTCTCCTTCGGTGTTTTCAGGCAGACAAAAGATCGTTATGTTGTTTCTCCTTTCCCTGTTTTCTAAGTCATCTATTTTGTTAAGCAGCCATGTATTCTGTTTAAACAGAAATTCTTTTTGGAATTCTTCCTCTTTGACTCTCCCTCCAATGTCATTTAGAGAAGTCTCTATGTTTGTTATTTTTGTATGGTGTTGCAGTAATAGTTCCTTAAGAGTATCAGTCTGTTTTTGAGAATTTAATTTGAGGTTTTCTAAGTCATTTTTAAAGCTCTCCATGTTCAAAGACAGTTCCTGTAAGGTAGATGTCATCAATTGCAGTTCTTTTTTTCAAAGCAGCATCTAGATGAAAATTCCTTGAGTTGTTTACATTCAGTGACTCAATATATCTCCAAGTTACTTGACAGGAACATTTTTGTATATCTCCACCAAAATTGATATTTATGTAGTTTAGTAGTATATCTATAGATTTCTGACATTTTAAACTTGAAAATAATATGTTTTTCCTATATTATTATACTAGTTTAGGGAGCTCTCAAAATTCTCTGCTTTCAGGTGGCCATCTAGGCTCTGCCCCTATTGCCTTTATTCTGACTACTGTCATGTGCCAGATTGTTAATGACCTGCTTTGTACACTGCCAGTGCATATAGCGGGGTGTTCCAATCTCGTCATTGTACATCTGCCTCCATTCTGGTCATACGTAACATTACCCTCATATATGTTTGCCTGAGCTCTTTAGTATGATTTCCTTGTTCAACTTCATAATAATATGTTTAGGAGAGAATCACTGAAGGAATTCCTGGATTTATTTCCATTGAGGCTTGTCTTTAGATGACTGCTTCCAACCTGTTCTTGTGTAACATTTCCTTCATATGTGTTTCCTTGACCCCATCATTATGACTCCTACAAGAGCTCACCTAGTTAATGGTTTGTGTACAATAGAGGTAATGGGTTCAAACCCCCTCAGGGTTGTTATTCTTTGTCCTTACATGAATCATTGTAGTATAGGAAAACAGATAACCTAAAAATGGAATGATGTCAAGAGTATATCCCTATCCTGTGTGAGTTTCACATTTTGATCATAGGATCATAGGAGATTACTAGGCTAATGGTTCTGGACCCTTACAAGCCTAACCAAGAGTTTATCTCCAAAGAGAAAACTCAATCAGCACCTGTCACCCCTGTCAATGAGGGACACAGGTGGAACCCCTGGGACAAATTTGTGGCTGCCCATCCACTCATCAAGGTTGAACTTGAAGAGTGTCAGCATTGTACTTTGTTTGACTTGCATGGGGAGCCTATTCCAGAGAAGGGGTAGCCTCTGGGAGGCAAGCCTATCTCTCCAGCAGGTTTTCTTAATGTCACATATTAGATTTAAGCCTTTTGATCAGGTACTATACGAGAAGTTAGACTTACGGATATGGAACATTTCTAGTAGAGCAGGGTCTGAGATTGCCTTGTAGGTGAGACACAGATCACCTTGAGCAATCTGTATGATACAGGTAGAGTGATAGTGATTTGAGCCTGTCCACATAGGACAGGTGTTGGAGGGCATGAATTATCTCTGTGAGGTATTTCTGTGGCCTTTCCAGTTGGTGCAGGTGTTTGGAGAGGTACATACCAAACGGGGCATTGAACTCAATTACTGGCCTAATGAGGAAGGAATACAGAGAGGAAATAACCTCCTTTTTTCAGGATGCAATCCCTTTACTTATGAGATGAACCAAGTAAAAGGCTTTTCTGATCATTGCCGCTACATGATGGTCAAATGTGTGATTGTTGTCAATTTGTATACCCAGGTCGCTGACCACAGGTTGTGTGCTTAGGGGGTTGCTGCTAATGTGGTAATCAGTAGGGGCTGTGTTTTTGATGAATGGTATGATAATACTTTTTTTGCATTTAGCTTAAGGCCATGACTTTGGCACCAGTAATTTATTGCTGTGAGACCCTCTTGAAGCATGTTAACATCATTTGTGGAGTCAATGACAGCACCCAACTTACAGTCTTTCACAAATTTGGTCAGCCACAGGCCTTTGGTCTTTGCCAGGACCTCTGAGAAGTAGATGCCAAACAATAGGGGTCCCAGGACAGATCCCTGGGGGACACCGCTAGTGACAGATCTGCTGTTGGAGGTAGTGGCACCTATTTTGACCTTGTTGGTTCTATCAGTGAGCCAGCTGACCACCCACCTGATGAGATAGAGATTTTTGCCAAGTCCTGTTAGCTTTTTGATGATACCTGAGTGGAGGATTGTGTCAAAGGCTTTGGCCAAGTTAGGGCAAGTACTGACTTTCCCTCATCCAGTGCCTTGGTGACAATCTCACAAAAGGTCAACCAGGTTCAACAGGCAAGATCTGCCCTTGATGAACTCAAAATGGGTGGGGTCAACTGCTTGGAGACTGCCTATATCCTTGTTTATGAGGTCCATAATAATATGCTCCATGGTCTTACAGATCAGACTTGTCAAGCTAATGGGGCAATAGTTTCCAGGGTCAGTAGTGGCACCACCTATGTGCAAAGGGTTGACAATGGCAGTTCTCCATTCTGCTGGAATGAAGCCTGTACTTAGGCTATGGTTGAACAGGGTGCTCAATGGCAAGGCTAGTTCTTGCTGGAGATGTTACAGAATACAGCCTGGGATACTATCAAGTTCCATGAAAGCTGTTGTTTGCCTTGGCTAGGGGTTTTAACACTTGATTTACAGAGATGTGAGGTGTGGGGCAAGTATCGAGGATGTCAAATGGGCCTTTGGGGGGAGGACGGGGTGAAGTTTGGGATGAACCTGTCTGCTAGCAATTTGGCTAAGTCAACAGGATCAGTGTAAGTTCTACCATTAAGAACTAATTCAGAACAAACCTGGGCTTTGCCGTGGAGGTTTCTGACACAACTGAAAAAGGCTTTGTGGTTAGCCTTTGTTTCAGAGGCTAGTTTTGATTCATAATTGGCTTTGAAGGTTTTCACTAGTGATCTAATTTGCTTGTTGGTGCTAAGGAGGGAGTTTTTCCAATTGGGAATTTTTGCCTTTTTACTCTTGGATGACAGTTTCTTCCTTTTGTTGTAAAGCCTGTTGATAGAGAATGCCCACCACATAGGTTTGTGTTTCCTTGAGGAGCAGGTTTTAGTTATGTTGGGTATGATTGAGTCGATGCAGTTGTACAGGTGCTTGTATACTGCACTGGCATACTGGTCAGCATATTTGTCTGCATGCCTTCCCTTAAAAGGTTGTAGTCAGTTTTTGAGAAGTTTTTTTTTTGCCTGGTTACAGCTGGGGGGGGGGGGGGCAGTTGGACAGTATAGACACTTTGAATCAATGATCTGATCTCACCAGGGAAGAACTTACTATAGGGGTGGTGCAACAGTGGCCCATGTCAGTGAGAACCAAGTCTAGAATGCTGTCTCCCCTTGTGGGGGATGAAACAAGCTGGTCTAGTGCATTAGAATTGATGAAGTCAAGGAATCTTTGAGTGAGTGCATTAGAGCAGGAATAGTTCACCCAGTTTATGGTGGGGTAGTTGAAGTCACCAAGGATCAGGGTGTTAGGGGGTACCTTGATGGACTCAAATAGGTCCAGGTAGGAGGAGTGGGTATCCTGAGTCATGGAGGGGAGTTTATAGCTGGCTATTACTTGGATGGGTATCTTGTCAGTTCCACCTGGAGAAGTTCTAGTGCATCATGCTGACAAACCAGTCTGGAGGTGTGCTTGTCTTTAATGAAAATAGAAAGTCTACCACCTTTAGTCTTCCCAACCTCATTTTGGGGTCAGAATGTGTGGAATGAGGTATAGCCTGGTAAGGCAAGGCTGATATGTTCAGGTATTTCAAATGAATAACTGCATGTGTCATACTTGCTTCTCCACTGTGTTCTGTATCCCTTCTATGTTCACCAGATGCCCTTGCAGTTTTCTGTCCGCTTCTGTTGTGTTCTGTTGTTTTCATTGCCTTCCCACCACCTTTACACTCAATCTTTACCAATCATAGTATTATTTTGGTCCATAAGACATTTGTCTGCAAATACTGTATATTGAGTCACAGTGATAATTCAGCTCATTAGTACCCACCTGTGTGCATGGTTGTGCAACGAATACACAAAACTCATGCACAGTCAGTACTTACAACACCTGCTCTTACTTGCTGAAGGTTGATCTTACATGATCCTCCAGTAGGTCCCGAATGCACCTGCAATGAGAAGCTGCTTCTCAAGCAAACTGGCCTGACCACATGCATTTTAATGAGTCTCAGGTATCACTGTACATGTATGGTAAACAGTGTTGATTATGAATCCCTGGGATTGACTCATTACATCCGAGGGACGCCTCCAGGTGCATCTGCAGTTAACTCCTATTGACGCCTCTAGGCATCAAATATTACTTGTTCATATTTACATCAGTAATTCCAAAACCATGCTATGTACAAGGTTTAAAAATATTTTATCTTAAAGATTGCACAGTGGCAAACTCAACTGCATTAATATTTGATCTCTGTCTGGTACAGGTAAAAAGATAGTAACTGTTGTTTTTATGATATTAATTTATATAGATATAATTTCATATATTTCTAGATATCACAACAACCAAGTAACACAGGCAGAACTCCTTAGCCTCATATGAAAGCTCTCAGCAAGATGAATAAAATGCTGCTGACAGTATGTGTGTAACTTCAGTGGTTGCTGAGGTATTGTAAGTTGTTTATAAAATATTACAAACATAACAGTTACTATGTTTACTGTGACTTCTAAATATCACTTTAAGACCTATAACCTAAAGAATTCTACCTCAATAAAAACAGTTTGTGCTGAAGGGTTTGCCATTTATACTTTTTTCATAAATCCTATGGTTCCAGAGATGTGAGCATTTGTTTGAAATGTGTGGACATAATTTAATTCTGTCAAAAGGCTTAGGCTTCCCCCATTGGAAGTTACAGTGCAAACTTCCTGAGCTCCATTGGAGTGAAAATAACTGATGACTAAGCCAAGAGTTATGTCACAGCAGTCGTAGACCAGTTTATGGACTTAGAAATGACATCTGAAAAAAAAAAAACAACACGCATAATAATCTTTTAGTTAATGCCAAACATGTCACAGGTGAAATGTTGGCATTCCATAAAAGAAGAGTGGATGTACTGATGGCAACCTTGTGCAAAGACCTTGAGTTTGGCTTCCTGGAATACAATTATCTACCTGGAGGGGAAAAAAAGCTTAGAGTCACAATATGCTATAAAAAGTTGTATGTATGACTGTAATAAGCTTCCATGCAAAGAAATTTCCAGTGTCATGTTATTCTTTTGAAAATCAAGTCTGCCAAATGATAGACAAATTGCATAGTACACAAAGTCACAGAAACTGTTTTGTGTACAATGTAAGGCTGTTCTAATGTATATCCACTTGATGCAAGAGGTTTAAAACACGTAAATGCAGTAGTCAGAATGGTGTGGGCCTGTGCTGATAAGGTCCATTAGAATCCTGATGCATTCCATTGCACTCCATTGCACTACTCTTGAGGGGAAATTGCATAATACAGCAATTCATAGACGACTATAATAGACAATTTCCATGCAGTGCAGTGCAGTGCATAAAATGTATATGCTTTTGTGTCAATTTTGCATTAAATTCAATGAGAAAGTCTGTGTAGGGGGAAGCAGAGCAACTTTGTCAAGCTTAGATTGCTGATCTGAGAAAAAAGTGCAGTGTTGTGCACGTGTGTGTGTGTGTGTGTGTGTGTGTGTGTGTGTGTGTGTGTGTGTGTGTGTGTGTGTGTGTGTGTATTTGGTGGTTGTATGCCTGCATGCAGTTTGCCAGGTACTCATGGTACTTACTAATGCAGGTTTGTAGGGTGCTCACCTGAGCAGTTTATGATGTAGATTCCCTGTTACACATGGCACTTGGCATACAGGATTAAGAAACTGTTAATGAGCTGTTTCCTATGGTCCATTGGTCTACGCTTTGACTCCCTCAGCCTCCATTGCCTAACTGCGTGACTCTGAGCACGTCACTTAACCAGACAGTGTTCTTGGGCTGAGTATCAAAATGGTCCATAGAGCTCAGTGTTCTGTCCTAGGAAACAAATACAAATAAAATGAAATTATTTACATGTACTACTAATGCTATGTGGTAAAGCCCATCTGAGCTTTGTACCACTATTATCTATGAATTCTTGACTAAGATATTTTATTTGCATTCAGAAGAAGATAACTTATTTATTTATTATTTATTTACTAAAACTATTTGAATGTTCATCTATTTATTACACATTTACAGGTATTTATTACACATTTACAGGTAAAAGAATCAATATAGTAAAAGCAGCTTGTCAGACAAGTACACAAAAAAGGAAAAGTAGTAAATGTTTCGCCTCCCAAGTTGTTGCTTACACGCTTACTCTTATCAAGGGTACCAGAACTTGTCAGAGATTTGAGATGCATGGCTAGGCACGAAAAGTGCATTGTGATCATTAGCCTAGTAAACACCTATGAACCCATGAACCTATAAAAAGACAGAACTTCAGGGGCCTGTCTATAATGCTGCATGTACTAATCAGGGAAGATTATTGATTCCTAAAGACTGGATGAAGGAAGCAAAGAAAACACTACCGGGTGTTTCTAAGCTTTAGAACAACCAGCAATACTTCACTTGATGACCAGATGGATCTAGTAGGGGCTTATAGACCTCTCAACTGTCCCTGTTTTGAAGGAACAGTCATATTTTCAGGCCTGACTAGGTATACCTCTATTTTTGGAGGTATGCCCGTATTTTAGACTTGATTTACCCCTTCGCACAATTTTCTGAATCCCTCCACTCAAATGTGATTTTTGAAGCTGCCTAATTTACAGAAACCACACCACATGATCAACTTACTAGTGTCCAACAATATTTTAAGAAAGAGGACATACATCTTCCAATTAAATTACATTGGGTGGTGGAATTTTGCAATACACCATTAAAATCTATAGATTTTGCACTGTTTTCTTATAATTTGCTTATATTTTTCCATGAGTTTTGTTACTTTCTGTATTTTTAAACGTCTTTGAGTAGTATCCCACATTCCTGCTAAAAGTGGGAAGAGTTATGTGCTATTTGGTATTCAAATTATATGCTAATCATATGTCCAGATTTTTAGCAGATTGTTCTATTTGTCAAGGGCCTTTGTTACTATTCTTATTGTCTGCAGGTTGACAGGTATGGTCACAGTGAACAAACAGCTCTTTCCAGGCAAAAACAACAACAGCTGTAAGTTACAGTAGGGAGGAAAATTCGATTTATACCTTGGAGTTTATTCCTACATATCATGACCCTTTTCAGTGCTAGCTTCAGTCTTCCAAAATATTCCTTATTGAGTTTTGTTCTCATTTGTTCGTGTATTAATGATGTTTCATTTACGCACAACATTTTTATACTTTCTGTTGTTTCTTTGTTATATATCAAATTCCTTGCCAGGATCAATGTTTTCTTCATGTTTCAATTTCTTTTGTGATACACATTGCTTTTGAATCTTCGTTAAGGGCAGATATCATTCTTATATCATCTGAAAAGGTTTCAGTCACTTTTAACTGCACTTTAGTTCTTTTACAGATGATCTACTCAGTTATGCTTGGAACACATGCAGACAAAAATTCAGTAAAGAGAGACTACTGGACTGAACTTTTGTTGTCATCCCCAAACATATCTCAAGCTGTCACCCTTCGATTAGCATACAGGGAAAATCCTGACTATGACCCAGGAGACTTGAGTTTGACTAGAGCTGGTCCTGGGGTAAGGAAGAAGTGATAAAGTCTGCCAAACTCTATAATAAAAGGGAAAAATTGCTGTCCAGGACCAAGAAAGAGCAAGTGCCAACTTGGAAGCAATCTCTCCTTTGTCTGAACAAGCAAATAAGGTCACTGGTGAAATCCCCTAAGGCTAACTTTCAGTCCAAATTGGCCACATTCACTAAGGACTTCTACACATATGTCTGCAATCTGAAAGGCAACACCCAAATCTGTTCTGAACTGGTGGTCAATAACACCACATACACAAACGCCACAGATGTAGTTAAACTGCTGCCAGATAGGTTCATTGAAAACTTCACCCCCCCCTGTCCCCACCATCAGTAAACTAGGACATCACCAGCACCTGACCCCCCCCCATCACCAGGGAGCAGGTATTTAATGCCCTCTCAAAGGAAACATACAGTCTCCATGGGACCCAACAACATCCCTGGCTGTATCTTACCTGAACTCAGGCATGAGCTCTCAGCTCCATTAGGCACCCTATTCAACCAAAGCCTGAGCACCAGCGTCATCACAGCTGAATGGAGGACAGCCACTGTCATTCCTCTTCATAAAATTGGAGTGTCCACTGACCCAGGTAAATATAGGCCTATCAGCCTAACTTGCTTGTCATGGAACACATTTTCATGGACCTTATAAACAAGGACATTGGCAGCTTCCAAATGTTTGACCCCACACAGTTTGGTTTTGCCAAAGGATATCTTTAACTTGGTTGACTTCATTGAAACAGTCACCAAAGCCATAGATGAGGACCACCTACCTTGACCTAGCCAAAGCCTTTGACACTATTCCCCACTTGGGCATAATAGATAAACTCTCCCAGCTAGGCATCAACCCATATGTTACCCAATGTGTAGCTAACTGGCTCACTGACAGAACCAATTAAGTCAAAATAGGCAAAGCCACTTCTAGTAGTACACCTGTAAAGAGCAGTGTACCTCAAGGAACGGTCTTGGGGCCTCTACTGTTTGGGATATACTTTTCTGAGGTGCAAGGCAAAACCAGTGGCCTGTGGCTGACCAAGTCTGCAGATATCTACAAGCTGGGCTCTGAATTAACTTCCCCCAGTGATGTGAATATCCTCCAGGAGAGCCTTACTCAAACTAATGACTGGTGCCAGAAGCATTGTCTCAAACTGACTGCCAAGAAATACATCATTATCCCCTTTGGGGAAAATGGAGTCCCCACTAATTATCACATTAATAACAATGTACTAAGCATAAGCACACAATCAGTTGTGAGGGAATAGGGCACCTAGGTTGACAGCAACCTGACTTTTGACCACCATGTTGCTTCTGTTGTACAGAAGGCTTTCTACATGACCCACCTCACAAGTAAGGGTATTTCATCCAGGAATAAGGTCATAACACCACTTTACGTCTCCATTATCAGAACCATTATCAAGTACAATGCCCCCTTCAACATATATCTTGCCAAGCACATGCAGCTGCTGCAGAGACCACAGAGGTTCCTGACCAGGAAAATCCAAGATCTCAAACACCTATCTTATACAGATAGGCTAAAAGCCCTGTCTCTCTACTCAGTCTTGTACAGATTGTGCAGAGGTGACCTGTATCTGGTAAACAAGGCCATCTCAGACCCAGCCTTTATGGAGTTTCTGCATATCCGTAAGTCAAACTCCACTCATACAACCTGCACACAAGGCCTCAACCTGGTCTGTGACATTAATACAACTTGTTGGCAGGATAGATTTTTGTCCTAAAGACTCCCCCATCTATGGAATAGACTCCCTCTCCATGTCAGTCAGAGTACCTCTCAAGCCATGTTTAAGAGGAACCTGGATGACTGTATGTGGATAGGAAACACAAAATACATCCCTGGGATCTCACCTGTGTCCTTGCTGGACAGGGGAAACAGGTGCTGACTTTGTGCGAACATGGGCAAAATTTTTGGCTAGGCTTATGAGGGCCTCCGGGCCAATAGTCTAATATCCTTAAAGAAACTAACACAGTGTGCAAGAGATGTGCACACTCAACTTCCATGGTGGCAAAAATCTTGTTTACAAACAAGGTTGTCGAGAAGACACGCACTACATCCTTCACACATATCACTCACCCCCCCCCACACACACACACACATGCACACACACACACACACACACACACACACACACACACACACACACACACACACACACACACACACACACACACACACACACACCTTCTTATGCTGATACTGAGGCACTCAAAAATAAACCTCTCCAAACCTCAAAGACCTCTGAATTCATGAAACAGCAATGCCTATCCTCCAGCATCAATAAAGCTCATACCAAAAGCAACACCTACCACAACAAATAACCCTTTAGCCAATGATCCCCAAGAACAAAACCCATAAGGCAAACAAGCACTTTACCTAGTAGTCCTATCATAGATGCCCCTCTCACCAGGCTGGACAAGAGAAAATAACAGTTAGTTGCCTATCTGAAGCTAGGATCTGCACTATCACATACACACTGAAGTTACTGTACCACATTTACCAATATGATTTATCACATTCCATGTGGGTGCAAATGACCTAAGATGTACCTCATTGGACTATATGAAAGAGACATTATGGATCCCCTGAATATGTGTCACTGACAGGCATGTGCCTTGTATTGAGCAGCATTCTACATTCACCAAGGATGACTACACAGTGTGAACAGCAAATGACTGATTTTAATAATTGGCTTAGTTTCTTGTGTCAGTCCAGGGGAAACCAATATTCATCAGCATGGGAGGAGATGGTTAAATTACCATGTTTCTTTGCTAAGGATGGTCTGCTAATAATAATCCCAACTCCCCAGGTCATGCCTTTATTGGTGAATTTAGACAACAAAGCTGTCTCCCTCAAAACAAAAATTAACTCAGAAAACCCAACCAAACCCATAATAGTTTGAAATTATTCTAAAGCAAACTACACTATAATAAGTGGTCTGTCAAAATTCACAGCTTCATCAAATCCTTAGAACACAGCTAACTGTGCAGAATTATTTACAGAAAACATGTAAATGGCTGTACTGAGGCTGCCATATTATTGAGAAGTAGGCTCAGATCTATCACCAAAAACAAACCCCACTGGTGGAATCCTTACCTTAACAGAGTATATAACAAAAGACAAAAAGTCATGGCCAAAATCAGAAAAAGCAACTCTCATAGAGACAAGATCTCTCTGATTCAACTAAACAAGAAATTAAGAGGTGTAATTAAGTCCAACAAGGCCAATTACAAGGTCAGGATAGTCTCTCTGGCTAAGAATAATCACACAGCTTTCTTCAGCTATGTCAAGAACCTTAAAGGAAACACTCAGCAGTGTGCAGAACTGATGACAAATGGCACAATCTTCATTGACTATGGTGACATAATAAATCTGATAAATTTAGGTGTAACTTCACACCCCACTATCCCTGTGAAATCCCTTCTAGCTTATCCTCCCAACTATCAACAGAGAACAGGTCCTGGTGGCACTAGCTAAGGTCAAAAACACTGCTTCACTGGGCCCAACAATAACCCTGGTTGCCACTTAAATGGCCTAAAACATGACCATGCAGGACCACTTAAAGTCTCAAAACAGGTTATGTGCCAGGTGAATGGAGGGCTACAATGGCCATCTCTCTTCATACGGGTGGACCATCAACTGACCCAGGGAACTACAGACCCATCAGTCTGACAAGACTAATATTCAAAGCCATTAATCAAATTATAAAGATCAACAAGGTCACTGACAACCTACAGACACTGGACTCATCACAGTTTAGCTTTGATAAGGGAAGGTTTTGACTACTCAGCCTGGTAGACCTCTTTGAGAGGGCCACCAAGGTTATGGATGGGGGAAAATGGCACATACAGCCTACCCTGACTTGGCCAAGGCATTTCCTACAATACACCATTCAGGTTTTGTTGACAACTTTCGAAACTAGGCATAAATCCCTACATTACTCACTGGATTGCTAGCTGGATCACAGTCAGGATTGGTGAGGCCTCCTCCACCATTAGACCAGTCACGAGTGGTGTACCCCAGGGCTGCGTGTTGGATCCACTTCTATTTGACACCTACTTTCTGGAAGTTAAGGCTAATGTCAATGGCCTCTGGCTCACCAAGTTCACAGATGACTGTAAATTGAGAGCCGTCATAGATTCCCCCATGACATCAACATCCTATAAGAGGGTCTAACACAAAAAATGACTGGTGTCAAAGCCACTGATTGAAACTCAGTGGGAAGAAATGCATTATAGTGCCCTTTAGAAAATCATCCACCCAAGCTAATTACACCATTGATAAAACAACCCTAAGAGTTGACCCCGTAGTTAAGAATCTGGGAACATATGTAGACAGTAATCTGTCCTTCAATCAACACATAACCAAGATAGTATCGATATCAATTGCTCCAAAAAACTCTGCATAGCTGTTTTATATATCCCACTTGGATATAATATCCCCATTTTCGAAGATATCCTATCCTGGATTTCTTGTACTATAAAAACAAAACTATTATCCTAGGTGACATAAACATTGATTGGAACTCTATCTCCTCTAAACATACATCCTCTAGCATTAATTTATTTCATTTCATCCAGTTTATTACTACCCCCACAAGATATAAGAACAAAACCAATACTGGATCCATCTTAGACTGGACTCTAGTCTCTGATTCCTTTAAGTACTCTACCTCAGGTACAATGCTCAACTCGCTCAGCGACCATCTTCCTGCTTATACTATTCAAGCTTGCACATCCTTCCCAAAACACCATAACGTCCGACTAATCCAGAATCTATCTAAATTTAATCCCATTACATTTAATAACATTCTGGGGAACATTGACTGGAATGTCCTTAAATCTCTTCCATTGGATGACGTACTGCTTCACTTTAACAATACCTTTCTATCAATCCTAGATAGCCTAGCTCCTTCTAGAATTAAACATATAAAAACTAATCATGCTCCTTGGATATCAAAAGCTACTTAAGAAACCATGACTAATAGGGACAATGTATAGAAACTTTGGCTTAAATCAAAAAATACCTATGTCCTTTGGCACTATAAACAGCTCAGAAACCAAGCTAAAAAACTTATCTCTAAGGACAAGTAGCACTATTTCTGGAACCAGCAAACAAATAGAAAAAATAATCCTAAACAATTCTGGTCTTCTATTAATAATCTTATGAACCCCGCTAATAAACCTAACCCATGCCCATACCCCAACAAACCCCCTGAAGAAATTGCAAGTATTTTCAATTCATTTTTCATTGACACTATTGCCAGTATCACTACTTTCTCCCTTCCTCTCCCCAATAATTCCATTTCCATATCCCCCACATCCCCTCCTCACAGCCCTCACCAAAACTCTGCCATCTCAGAAAATAAACCACCACATGCCTCACCAACTACTTCCCCTACCTAGTTGTTGGGCTTGCAATGGCCCCAACAACCTCTTTTACATTTTTCTCCTATTCCCACTTCTTTGATTAAAAAACTTCTCATTAATCTAAAGCCTTGCACCATATCTACTGACAATATCCCTGCCAAGTTTCTAAAACTTGCTGTAAACTCAGTCGCCTATCCTGTTAGCATTCTGATAAACAGATCTATTCAAGAATCATACATCCCTAGCCGATGGAAAAAAGCCATTATCCTGCCACTTCACAAAGGCGGCCCCTCCGCTGACATCTCTAATTTTCATCCCGTAGCTATTCTTTCCCCATCTCTAAAATCTTAGAAAATGTGTGCAAAATCAACTCCTTGACTTCCTTCTAAAATACAATATTCTTTCTCCTACTCAGCATGGGTTCCGTCCAGGAAATAGTACTTCCACTGCACTAATCTCCTTCCTAGACACAGGCAATAAGGCTCGGAACTCAGGAAACATTGTATCTGCCCTGTTTTGGGACTTATCTAAAGCTTTTGATGCCATCTCTCATCCTATCCTCCTATCCCAACTCTCTAGCATAGGTCTATCTCCTCAATCCCTTAACTGGTTTAAAAGTTACTTTTCTAATAGAAAACATGCTGTTAAATGGCAGAACTCTATTTCCCCATTCTTGCACAACATTACAGGGGTACCCCAAGGCTCTATTTTGGTCACCTTTTGTTTAACATCTTTATCAATAATCTACATAAATCCATCCAGCATGGCTCCTTAGTTCAGTATGCAGATGATTCGACTATTGTCTGTTTAGCCCAAATTCCAAATCTACTACAACAATCTGCTCAAGCTGCATTTTTCAGTGTAGAAAATTGGCTCCACAAAAACCACCTCTCTTTAAACCCTAACAAAACTAAAGTTATGATATTTACTCCCAAAAAAGCAATCCTATTAATTTAACCAACTTTTAAATATACTATCTTAATTCCACCAAAATTGAGTTGGTAACACATACCAAAATGCTAGGGGTAATAATTGATGAAACTCTGAAATATGACCTTCATATACACAACATAAGCAAGACCCACAAAAAACTCGGGGTACTGTACAGACATAACAAATTCCTCTCCCTCACGACCAAACATTGGCCCTTTCCTGCTTTTTACCATCACTAACCTTTGGTGCCCCCCCCCTACTAACCAACCTACAGTCCTCCTTGATAACAAAAATAAAAATGTGCTAAAATAAGACTGCCAAATTTGCCACAAACTGTTGCCACTCTACACACCACTGCATTGTCCTAAAACAATTAAAATGGCTGGAACTCCCCCGCTACCTTCTCTTCCTTCAACTCAGATTCACTCATAAACTGATTCACAAACCCCTGAACTGCCCCACTCTCACCTCCTTCCTCTCCCTCTACAATCCCTGTAGGCCCTTAAGGTCTGAACATCAATTTCTTCTTCATGTCCACAAACCCAAGCTACCCGTAGGTCAGCTACTATACTCTTGGAGTATTGCCAAAACTTGGAATTCTTTACCTTCGTACATTCGAGTGCAACAATACCCATTTACCTTTAAAACTGAATTACACAATCATCTTCTCACCAAGTGGACATGTAACTTCTCAATCACACACTGACATTACTTAAACTCCTTCATATTCCAATCCCTTTAATTTTTGAATAAGTCCTTCCGTATCAAAGCTTTGATTGTAATAGTTATAGGAATTGCAATATTTGTATTCTATGTAATATCTGTACTCTATGTAATATTTCTATTTCTGTTTAATCTTTTATGTTTTGTTATTCTGTTATTTTTATTGTGATGGAGATTTTCTCCCCCAGGCCTCCACTGAAAATGGGCTCCCTGGGCCCAGCGGACTTTCTCAGTAAACAAATGCCAATAAATAAAACAAATGTTTGTTCTTCTTTCAGCTTTTCCCAGTTAGGGGTCACCACAGCAAAACTCCGGTCCACTAATGATTGGCAGTAGATTTTTACAGTGCTGAGGTGCCAGCTCGACGCGCAACCTTCAACTAAGGCGCGCCCATTCACGCTTGTCTTTTGGATGCCACTCGACCGTGGGGAGGACATGCAGACTCCACACAGAAGGTGCTCCAGCTGAGAATTGAACAGGAGAACCTCTTGCTGTGAGGCGACAATGCTACCGCTGCACCACCGTGGATTGATCCAATAAATAAAACAAATAAACAGTAAAAGATCATGCTATGTAGCCCAACCCATAAGCAAGCGTATGGCATCCAGGTAGGTCCAAGGAAATTATAGAACCATTCTACTTAGCCCTTATCAGAACTATTGAGTACAGTGCCCCTTTGGGAATGCATCTAACCAGGCATTTGCAATAGCTGGAATGCCTTCAAAGGTTCCTCAACAGTAGAATCAAGGGTATGAATACCCTGTCCAAAATCACCTTAAGTCCCTTTCTCTGTACTCAGTTTCCTACATGTTTCTGAGAAGCAATCTATGCCTAGTATGTAAGGCATACTAAGATCCAGCTCTAAGGCATCCCCTGCACTTCTGAAAAATAAAGAGCACCAGAAACATTAGCTCCAAAGATATGAACTTTGCATTTTTGCATATGACATAAATAGAACATGCTGGAGAGACTGATATATGGCTCAAATGATCCATGTGTTATGGAATAAGTTTTGCATCTATGTGAAGCTGAGTTCCTCCCTTACCCTATTCAATGAAACCTTGACCATTGGATGGGAAATATTAAATTCAGCCTCTGGTCTGGCCCCATGTATCTGATGGATAAAAGTTGACAGTAAGTAATTTAATCCAAAACTAACATACCCCCCACATAACCTTTACTTACCTCTTTACTAACACACCCCTGCATATAGGCATCCAATTATCTTGGGGACAAAACTGGGTTGGGTTGCACATCTAGGCTTGTAAAGACTCTGGTGGTTGTCAGCCTAGCATAAACCTATGAACCTATCAACCTATAAACACCAAAACCATCTATATCTGCTGATATGGTTTCTTTCCAAGTCATGGCATGACACTGCTCCTCTAGATCTTGTTGAATATATCTGTGGAGAAACTGGCAGTAGCAAATTTGCTGCCACTATCATCTGGAACCTCTGTAAGGGCTTTGACACTGTCTCTCATTCAGCACTTCTAGCAATCATGTAGTCTTTTTTTTTTTTTTTGACGCACTGCTTGCACACTATCGGACTTACCAACAATCAATTTCTAGGCAATACATGCACAATACATTAATACGATACCATATTGTGGCAATATATTTATTAATTATATTGATCTGTAATACTGTACATCTTGCATGAAAGATGATCACTGAGCCCTCATTCATGTAACCTTTGGGGTTTCATCTGTTAACCCCACACCATGTGGCTGACATGTTTGCCTCATCACTGCACTCTCACCATTATGTATGCATGTTCACACACACACACACACACACACACACACACACACACACACACACACACACACACACACACACACACACACACACACACACACACACACACAGTACTACCATCACTTGATTGGGATCACCATGCCCATGCTCCCCAGTCTTACATCCATTGAGAATGTACAAGTCTCTAACTGCATGTGAACAATCAGCCAGCTGGAACCATCACCTCCCTACCTCATGACAGACTAGCCAGTATAAATTACTCACTCACATCCTCCTTTACCCTGCTGTTCCAGCACATGAGCAAGTAATCAATCTTTGGGTGTCTGGATCATAGTTAGATCTGTATTACCTTATGCCACACAGCCAATACCGGACAACCTTGCCTTCACAGTTAGTGCAGAGATATGGTTCTCTGATTGCTGCAGCAATAGACTACAAGTAGTGTATTGGAACAGCTGTATATCATATCATCTCCAAGTTAAAACTGGTGTCCTTCAGGAATCAGTGCTTGTTCCATTTCTCTTCAAATTACATGTGAATAATATGTGTGCTCATACTGTGACTGCCAACCTAGCACAATATACAGACAATTTTTTCATTGCCCCATCTAGTAGTGAACAAATGCTAATCTTCTTTCAACCATGTTTTAATCCCACCCTCACAACCAGAATTGTCTAAGCATCATGTGTCACTATCCCATTGCTTCCAAAGCCACATTTTTCACCCCAAATCACTCCTAAGCCATCTCACCAACACAATACATCTGGCAGTATCTTATGCTCACCATTGTTGCATAAACTTAAAGAAGGACACAATGGCCTATCTAGATTTGCTGCAGGGGCCCACAATAACACTTATTACGGTGATTCACTATGCAGTTGCACTGAGTGGAGTTTACCCATCATCTTACTGTCACACAGCTCGGTGTGTCTTACAATCTTCTCTAAATAATCAATTAATCATTCTTAACATGCAGCATTTGTTTGAAGAACCTGTCATTGTGATCTCAGTGCTTGGACAGTCATTGTTCATCCCAAATCAAGTATCAGACCTGGACTGGTGATTCTGAATTCAGCAGTAGTAAACCATAAAATAAAAGTCCATTGTTTAACACATGTCCTGCAGCTATGCAGTGAGATAATTCTCATAGCTTGCATGCATCACAAGCACATACTCTTTTGAGCATCCTTCATGTGCCAAGGATTTATATCACTGGTCTCCAGACTCTGTCCATACATTGCTGTCTACAGTTTCATGAATTCAGTCTACATTACTCCTTCTGAAGCCGTCTTGTATCTTTTCATGGCCATCATGCTGAAATCTTGTTACTGCTAAGGTTTGCAACTGTCTAGTCTATAATAAATATATTGCCACCATATGGCATTGTATTAATATATTGTGCATATATTCCCTATAACTGTTTTTGTCAATTACTGTATAACTTTGCATCTGTTGACTACATTTTACTGTGTACAAAGTTGTGTCCCATCTTCATTCTCACTTTCCATGGAAAATGTGACTTCCCAGTGGGGTATTCCCAGATAAATTTAAACAAACAAAATTATTTTTAATAAAGTATGAACATCATATGTACTAGGAGAGTGTTTCAGCACAAGCTTTACTGCAGAAATAATATTTTCATATTTACTGATATCACTGCAGTCCTTGGAAGGAAACAAAGTCTCATTACATATTGTGATACACACATTTCTTATGTACTTAACTGAAGTAGTGTAGAACTGTGATCTCATATTTGAATAAAGATAAAAACAGCAGAATGTAACTGATATCTAAAAACAGCAAAATAAAAAAAAAAAACGTACAGGTTCATGTTAGAAATGTAGGTTAAGATTTATTCAAATCAGATGTTTTCATGTGCAGCAATACTTAAAACCATGAAACAAAAAAATGTGACCAAAGGATGTTTATGGACACAACTGGCTTTAACATGTGTGCTTGTCTTAACAACATGACTTGCTTTTTGTTTAATTTACTGCCAACTCACAATACAGTGTTTCTCGAGCTTGGCACTGGCATAGTCCAGCTTGCATATGCAGCTGCTTTTTAGCTTATACTCACAAACTTAAAAAAAACATACAGCACCAAAAGAGGCAGGTGTTAGACATGCAGACACAGCAAACAAACAGATACATCTGTGTCAAGAATAATCCGGTTAGCAGGAATTCTTAATGTAATTAATAGCTCAATTTCAAATAAAAACAGAAGACACACACAGAGCCTTGTGACAGCTGACATTTTTTAGAAACCTTATCATCTTACAGAATTAACATATGTGATCATGCAATGAGAATGCAGAAACGGAGGTAGTTAACTCAAACAAAAATACATTCAGGAGTTTGAACATCTGAGAAAAGAAAGGAATCTTAAGTGGTATAAGAAGGTAGATATGTCCAAGTCCACATGCGAGTCATGTTTGGTTCACCATTAACTGAGAACGGGTGGGGCTCAGGTTCATATTTCACTGCTGTGACACTTAGCCTCTATTGTTTCAGCATAGTACTTGTATACAGCTGGTGCTGGTTCTTTCATATGTGTGCCTTCAGCGAACAAGTTCTCCTTGCTTTTTTTTCCTGTGCCCACTAACCATGAGCTGGTTTCTTTTGCTCACCTTTCATAGCTGCTCTTCTCTAATGCCTGTTTACAAATTAGAACTTGAGACATGCCTCTCAAATGTACAGATTTTCACAGATATATTTTGGTTTTGTTTCTCATAAAATGGTGGTTTTCTGGCAAATCATTAGCAAATTATTGAGGGTTGAATTCGGAAAATAATGACAGGCATTTGAGTTACAGACTTCATACTCTTCAGAAAACTCACGCTAATGCAAAGCCTGTTATTCTATCAATTTTCTAAGTTTGCAAGAGCAACATTTAAAAAAGTGTCCCTATTTTTGAGCCTTTGTCCCCCCATTATTGATGGCTTTGTCCAGATTTCTTACTATAAGAGGCTGAGAAGTATGAACCTGATTAAGCAGCACTGCCATCTTAGCTGTGCTGTTTGTGCTTGCACAGCTTTCACACACACACACACACACACACACACACACACACACACACACACACACACACACACACACACGCACACACACACACACACACACACACACACACACACATGTGTATATAGTTATATAATGATTATTCGACATGTTACTTCACAACCCTGTTCCACTTTAGTAATGCGTACTAACACTGACCCTGTCTTTGCCCCTAAGGCTACTCTGCATCTAAATTAAAAAAAAAAAAAAACTTTCCATAACACTACCACTACACAAGACATCTGGAACAGTCACCAAACACACACACACACACACACACACACACACACACATGCAAACACATGCACATGCGCGTACAAACACACACACACACACACACATATATATATATATATATATATATATATATATATATATATATATATATATATAGATATATATGTACACTAAACCTCTACCCTAATCTAACCCTAACCCTAATCCTTAATACTCCCAATCACACACACGTAATCCATCCTATTACCTAACCCTTACTCTAACCCTAAGCAGCACATAGTTGCAAACACACCTACTACACATCCTACTTACCTGTTTTGGTGAAATACACATGATTAAACATCCATTTGATAAACCAAATATTCAATCTTAAATATCACACTTCAACCCATTGGCAAATGCATACAACAATCGAACCCACTGCACCCCTGGAGTGTATACAATGTTAAAATTCCACCAACTGTAGCCATGGTTATTGTTTTCCATAGTGCTTTGTAATTGTTTGTGGTTAGTGCCAGACACAGCTTTACTGCCTTTATATACCTGTTAATATATGGGAAGCCTAAACCCCCTAATGACTGGGGCAAGTATAGTACTTCAGCTGCCACCTTATGTTTTCTATCTTCCCATATATAGTTTAACATCTGGGCCTCTAAATGGGAGAAACGTTTCCCAGTTAAAGAATGAGAGAGACAGTACAGTTGTGTACACTTATCATAAATGTAGATGTTCTAGTGTATTCACTGTTGCAGTCATCACCTGTTGGTTATCCCTGCTGCGGTAACCCTTGGCAGGCCCAAATACCAGAGTCAATGTTTTTCTGTGTCAGCTGTTGTTTATTGTTGACTGACGTCAGGTCGTCAGTGCTATAAAGCAAGGCAGCTGACGCCATTACATCAGTTTTTTTTTTTTTTTTGCCCTAACCAGTCAGAAGCCCAAGGAAATATGGTAAAGTGGTCCTGGTGGCTAAAAGCCACAATAAGAAGCTTGTCTCCCTAAGGAAAGAGTATATAAGGGGGAAGGAGGGAGGGAAGCCAGGACTGCAACAGTGAATACACTTGAACATCTGCATTTATGGTTAGTGTACACAACTGTACTATGTTCTTCATGTTTCACTGCTGCAGTCATCACCTGTGGGAGGATTCTCAAACCTGAGGAGAGGGGTGGTAGGATTAGTAAGAGACTTAGGCATGGGTCAGCATGCCCTGCAGAACTGCAAGGGCAAACCCTGCCCTAGCCTTAGAGAAAAGAGGAAGGTGGTAATGCTTTGTAAAGGTATGGACAGAAGTCCAGGTGGTGGCTTTCGAGATGTCCCTGGTGGGAACTCCTCTGAAGAATGCTGTGGAAGTGGAGGCTGCACTAGTGGCATGGGCATGAATAGACTTAGGGGGTGGTTTTACATGTAATCTGTAGCAGAAATGGATACAGTGTGATATCCATTTGGAAATGGTTTGCTTGGAAATGGGCTTCCCCTCTGCCCCTGGGGTAAAGCTGACAAGAAGTTGGTCTGTTTTCCTGAAGGGTTTAGTACGGTCCAGGTAGTATCTGAGCTGTCTGTGCACGTCTAGTGAATACAAAATTCTTTCTCCCTTGTTTTTAGGGTTAGGAAAGAAGGTGGGTAGATGTATGGCCAGGCTGAGAGTCATATTAGATACCACCTTGGTCATAAAGGAGGGTTTAGTCCTCAGGGAGACCCTGTCTGCATTGAAAATGATGAAGGGCTCAATGGCCATCAGTGTCTGAAGTACTGAAACCCTTCTGGCTGAGGTGATAGCTTGTAGGAAAGCAATCTTCCATGAGAGGTACATCAGTTCTGCTTAAGGAGCAGGTACAAAGGGTAGTAAGGTTAGTTTTCCAAAACATAATTCAGGTCCCAGGCTGGTGTGGGTGGCCTACTGGGAGGGCTGATATTAGAAGCCCCTCTGAGGAATTGTTTAATCAAAGGATGTGAGAACAGGAGTTGATCTGTAGCAAAATGCGCTGAAATGGCCGAGGCGTGGATTTTAATAGAAGAGAAAGAGAGGCCACTATTGAGTAACTCCACTAGGTAGTCCAGGATAAGAGGGATGGAAGGTTATAAGGAATTGCCCCCCTCTGAACTGGCTCCAGGAGCAGAATCTTTTCCATTTCACTGCATAAGATTTTCTGGTGCTGGTCTCTGGCCTCTGTGATAATGTCTAAGACCTGTTTGTTAAACAGGGGCCCCTTGTTTGCCTTTAGAGTATTAGCCATGCTGACAGTTTGACATTCTGCAAGACTGGGTGCAGCAACCCCCCCCCCCCACACACACACACACACACCTGAGTCAAGAGGTCTGAGATCAGGGGAAGCTGCCTGGGAGACTGTAATGTCAGGCTGCAAAGTAAGAGGTACCAATGCTGTCTGGGCCAATCTGGAGCAATGAGGATGGCCTTTGGTCTCTCTTCCCTTATCTTAATCAGTACCTTGGGAATAAGAGGCAGAGGAGGGGAATGAGTGTGCAAAGAGGGAGTTCCAGGAGAAGATTCAGGCATCCACCTTCCATGCTATGTGGAGATACTCCCAGGTACAGAATTTTTTCAGCTGGCGGTTGAGGTGCGAAGCAAAGAGATCCACCTGCAGAGTTCCCCACTCCTGAGTGACTTGCAAAAAGATTTTTCTGTGGAGCTGCCATTTGTGGGGATCCAGTAAGTTTCTGCTTAATTGGTCTGCTAGGGTGTTGTTGATTCCTGCTAGGTATTGGGCTGTTAGGTGTAATCCCATGGAGGAGGCTGTCAGCCAGAGGTTCATGGCTAGCCTGCAGAGAGGGTAAGATTGGGTCTCTCCCTGTTTGTTGATGTACCACATTACTTTGGTGTTGTCTGTTTTGATAAGAAGAACCCCTAGCCTGAGATGGGGTCTGAAGGATGTCAGAGCCTTTTGTACAGCCATCATTTCCTTCTGGTTGATGTGTATGGGAAGGTGCTGGGCATCCCAAAGACCTTGGGTGCACCTGACTGCTAGGTGAGTGCTCCAAGCAATGTCTGAGGTTTCGGTAGTGATGGTCTACCCAGTTGGGTGGAGGATGAAGGGAAGACCCTTGTTCTTGGCAGAGGCCCCTGTCCACCAGAGAAATGTGGCCCTTCTACAGGGGATCAGAGGGAGAGAGGTCTCTAGAGGCTGACAGTGGTGACATGAAAGGTTCTTTAGATACCACTGAAGTTTTCTCATGTGAAGCATGGCCAGAGGAATTAGAAGGATGCAAGATGCCATGTACCCCAAGGCTTGCAGGAACTTCCTCACAGTGAGGTGATTTCTGGAAGCCAGCTGGGTATTTGAGAGACAGGAAGCTCTGCTTTTCTGGGGATAGAAAGTGTATTTGGGATGCTGTGTCCAGCAGTGCTCCCAAGAAAATTATCTTCCCGGAGGGAGTTTGCTTTGATTTCTTCTCATTGATGGTGAACTCTAAGGAGGTTAGGCAGGTTTTGACAAAGAGGAGGTCCTGGAACAGCTTTTCTTTGCACTCTGCCTGAATGAGACAGCTGTCTAGATAAGGGTAAATCTGTATATTTCTCTGTCTGTAAAATGCTATGGCCAGGGCTTAGCATTTGGTAAATACTCTGGGATCAGTAGATAAGCCAAAGGGTTGCACAGAGAACTAAAAGTGTTGTGAGCCTGCTCTGAAGCGCAGGAATTTCCTGCAGGATTCCCTTATGGGGATGTAAAGGTAAGCATCTTTTAGGTCTAGGGTCACTAACCAGGCATTTTTGTCAGCATAAGCAGCAGCTGGCTGCAAGATTAACATTTTGAATTTGGGGACCACCAGTGAGGTGTTCAGAATGGATAGATCAGGATGGGGCACCAAGTGCCCTCTTTTCTGGGAACAAGGAATAGTCTGGAATAAAAGTCTTTGACTGTTTAATCTGAGGGGACATGTTCTACTACCCCTTGGGATATGAGAGTTTGGACTTGTTTCAATGCCTCTGACCACTGATTTGGAGGTAAGTTTGGGTACCCTCTTGGAATTGAGAGCTCGTTGAAAGAGAATTTGTATCCCTGAAAAATTATCTTTAAGACCCATTGGTCCTTTGTTACAGAAAGTCAATTTTCTTTGCAGAAGGAAAGCCTTCCTCTAGCTTTTGGTGAGTGAAAGGAGGGCAGAGGGATGAGAAGGAGTCATTGAGAGGTTTTGCCATAGAAGGATGGCTTAGAACTCCCTGCCTCTGGGGCAGAAGTGGTCCACTGCTTGGTTCTCAGCTGTACCTGGGATAGGAGTCTGGGTGGTCTGCCCCTGTGGGGTTTACCTTGCCCCTGTCTGCTAGGTGCAGGAAAGGACCAGTGCTTAGAGAGAAAATTCCTGCTGAACCTAGGAGGTTGTGCCTGAAGAAATCTTTTACTGTTTGCATAGATTTTGCTTTGTCTTTCATCTTTTTAAGCACCTCTTCTGCTTTTACTCCAAACAGGTGGTCCTTATCCAAGGGTGCATTAATTAATTTAAACTTGACATGATCAGGGAGAAGTTGTTCCTTCAACCATGCATGTCTCCTAATGACATATCCTGACACTACTGCCCTGCTTGTGGCTTCTAGTGAGCCATATCCATAGTGTAATGAGTGTTTGGCCACTTGACAAGTAGAGTGCAGTAAATTTGCTAACTCTTTCGAATTGGCACAGTCAGGAAAGGTTGAAATATTTTGCTTTAATAGTTCCAAAGCGTGTTGTTGATATTTTAACATATGGAACTGACAGTTGAGTGCTCTGATAGCTAAGGTTGCAGAGGTGTATACTTTTTTACCCCATCTGTCCAGAGCTCTGGAATCCTTGTCAGAAGGAATAGGATTCTTTGCAGAACTAGCCTTAGATCCTTTTGGTCTCTGTGTAATGACCTCTGGGTCTGCAGCATGATTTCTGTACAGGTATTTGTGAGAATCTGGTACTCTGTGATACCTGTCAGGTTTACTGGGAGCAGGTGGGAGGGCATCAGGGGCTAAGCTGGATTCATGGAAAACATCATCCACCACCTCTGCGATAGGGGAGATGGCCAAAGGTCTGTGCTGGGGCAGGTCTAGAAACTCTCTTAATCTTTTCCTTAGACTGAGGGAAGCCCTGGGATTTCCAGTGGAAATGTTCCCTGAGGGTGTGAAGGGTTTCCCAAAAGGAAAGGTCTTCTGGTGGGGAGGTGGAAGGAATGGATTCCTCTGCATCTGAATCCTCATAAGCAGTCAGAGGTTATAATTCCTCTTCAAAATCTGAATAATCAGATTCCTCAAAATCCTGTTCTGTCAGTATTTCAGGAGAAGGGTGTCTTTTCCTTTTAGAAGTTGTGGCCTGACTACTCCTGATAAGGGAGATAAGATCCTCCGCCATTTTAAGCATTTGGTCTTGTGGTGGTGGAGCAGGAGTAAGATGGTGGCTAGAAGTAGATTTTCTAGGAGTGGCCTGGCTTCTAGGCCTAAGAGTATCCATCTGTCTGAGAGAAATGGTAGTTGGATGAGAAGACATTGTTTTTTGTCTAGATTCGGTAGTGCGAAGGGTCTCCTCAGAAGCCGATGCCTGCGTCACGGCTCCAGACTCAACCGAGTCAGAGACAACCAAAGGCTTGGAAGATGAAGAAGATTTCTGCGGCATACCAGACTCAAAAAGGTCTCGGTAGAGGCCTGCGTAGAGATTATATCAGGCATCAGGGGCTGCGAAAGCGCCTCACTGAATTCCAGAGAACTGATGACCTGCTTAGTAGTAGAGTCGTCGGAAGGCTTAGCCTTGTGTGGTCTGTCTCTATCTTTATCTCAACATTTTTTCAGAATGTCTACCGATTGTTGGCTGATGGATGCCATTTCAGAATTCAAAGACGGAAGACGAAAATTCCTGTCTACAATAAGAGCTCCATGACGAATGGTTCTCGCGTTAAAGAGGGCACAGAACCGGCAACAGGGGACATCATGGTCTGGGCCTAAACAAGTGATGCAGTATGAATGGAAGTCTCAGTGTAAGATCTGCTTTCCACAGGGAAGACAATTGTTAACTTTTTCAGACATCAGTTACTGCTAGAAAAAAGGATCCCCAATGGGTTACTTAGCTTTAGACGTTTTCAGCTGTATTTCAAATTCTAGTAGCGACTGACCGACACACTTGCCAACTGTTTCTGCTACGGGCTCCACGGCAAGAAAGACAGTTGTAATGGCAACGGCTGCCTTGCTTTATAGCACTGACGACCTGACGTCAGTCAAGAAGTGACAGCAGCTGACGCAGAAAAACATTGACTCTGGTATTTGGGCCAGACGAGGGCTACCACAGCAGGGATAACCCACAGGTGATGACTGCAACAGTGAAACAGAAAAAAACATTGTGGATTTGGTATAGAATTTGATATAGAATCAATGGCAGAATAGATTATTTACTTGCCATTTATCTCTGTGGCATATCCAGACAAAGAAAACACCAAAACTGCAGATAGCTTTTCACCTTGATGTGAAGGGTTCTAGTCTTTGTCTCTACTGAAGATCAAGGAAGGTGCCAAGAGGAGGCCAAGGTATTTAATAGGATCATTATTTGTCAAAAAGGGATAGCATTGTTTTAATTCTTGAGATGGAACATAATTTATACAGACTGCCTCCATTTTGGGTCTATATTAGGTGATCAAAACTGGGCCATTATTGTGAATCTGCCCTTTTCTCCACTGTAGAGCGATCTTGGAGTTGGTAGGATGTAGGGGGTGAAGCCTCCCACTTGATTAGGTTTGAAATTTTTTTTTCTTTGGCCAAGCAAATTCTTTCCCTATGAAGGAATATGCGGAAGTGGCCATTCGATGTTTACAGCTTTTGGTGTTTTGGTGTCGAGCTTTAGGTATTCGATTACATAAAACTTCGACTATATAATATAGACCCTCCATGTTTTGGTATATTAATCTTATATCCTGATAGTTCCCTAAATTGTTCCAGTAGTCTTGTCACTATAATCAGATCTCTGTCAGGTAGAGTCAGGTATAACAGAAGATCATCAACATAAAGGAAAATGTATATACCTTTTCTAATAATTTATAAGCTGCAATTGGTGCATGTCTCAAATTGATTGTCAGTGGTATTAAATATAAGGCGAATAACAGGAGTGACATAGGACATCCCTGCCTTGATGCTTTGTAAAGCTGAAATAATTAGGAAAGTCTTGTCCCTGTTTTAATCCTGGCTTCCAAACCAATATAAAGCCTCTGGAGTAGAGATACAAAGCCTGGGAGAAAGCTTTCTGTTCTAACACCATGTAGAAAAAGTCACAGCTCACCCAGTCAAATGCTTTTTCTGCATCTGAACTTGATATTAAAATCTATTTGCTTTCCTATCTGCATCATCTAGAATTATGAATGATTTAAGTAGATTATCAAATGTATTATGTCCTTGAATAAATCCAATTTGGTCTGGGTGCCCCAATCCCATCATACGACCAGCACTGTGTTTACAATCATGGTTTAAGATGGATATCGGACTGTATGAATTACAAAACAGAGGGTCCATATTAGGTTTCAGAATTAGAGAAATTATAGCTTGAATCAGAATTTGGGAGGGGGGAATGTTCTGAAGGAGGATACCATTAACAAATTTAGTAAAGGATCTTACAGGTCTTACCCTGAGATAAACTCTGAAGGGCTGGTTTTGTCTCAGAGTCCAGTATAAATTGCATCATACAATTAGTTTGCTACACTTTAACAATGGAAAGAGGGAGTTCCAACGAATACTGCATTGCTCTTCTATGTTTAAATTGGTTAGTACTCTGTCCCATGTAAAAATATTTAACAAACTGGCAGAACATCTCAGTCAGGGTTAACACTTCCCTCCAGTTTGTCAGTCCCTCACTTGTGTAATAAACCACTCACTTGTTTGTTGATAGAACTGTAAAACTAAGCATTTTTTGAGCTTTTGGGAATTTTCAAACATTTCAGCCCCATAACCCTTCTAGCCATGTCTGTTTTCCAATACAGAAGGGTTCACAAACTTTCCTTCTGGGGTGTTAGTTTCTCTGAGGTGCTTATTTTTGTACCCCCCATCAGTAATTTGTTTCATCAAGCAGCTATTTTTTTACTATATGGAACTGATAAAGATTTTGGTTTATTCTTGAATGTGTGTAGGTCTTAATAGAGCCCCATAATGCAAATGTAAATGTGTCCAAATGAATAAGGAGGTCAACCTCCCTTGCTGGTTCTCTACTCATTTTGTTCACAATCCAAATGTCTAATTCCTTTTGTTTTTTTTTTTTGTTTGTTTTTCCTACAGTATTACGCATTACCTTCCAGTGTTCATTGAATCAAGTCTGATCAAGTCTCAGACAAAATTAAGGGAGCATGGCTTGATAGGATTATCGGGCCACAAGCCATTTCTACTGTCAGATATGTATGATCCCTGGAGACAAAACATCTATCAATTCTACAGTATGAGGAGAAAGAGTAAGAACAGCAGGATACAGAGAGGCAGAAAAGCCAAGGTGATTATGTATATCCATTAAGCCAGGTGCCTGGAAATTTTTTTTAGTGCTTTCCCTAGATCAGGTATGTAGTGACATCAGAGCCCCTCCTGGAATTCAGTAGAAGAGCATAATGTATTCCAACCTCCCACCCATAACACAATACCTTCCTGAAATTCTATCCATTCCTGAAGCATTTTTGTTAGCTTAGTTGGGTTAGTGTTTGGAGGAATGTAGGCATCAATCATGGTTAGTCTCTTCCCTTCTATTCGCCCTTTTACCACTGCGCATCTACCCTCCATCTCAGCCAGATGCTCTATTGGATCAAAGGATATATTTCTTCCAATACGTGCTACCACCCCTCTTCTTCTTCCCCTGGGGTAGGCAGATGAAAATCTATTATAGCCAAATGCTTCAAGTTTAATATGTTCACATGGAGTTAAGTAGGTCTCTTGTAATGCAATAAGTTGTAGTTTTGTCTGCTTTAAATATGTAAATATTCTGGTCCCTTTAACAGGGTTTATAAGGCCACTGACATTCCAGGATAACAAATTAAACTTGAACATCATGTAATAGCATATAGATTCCCAGCAGAAGTATAATATTATTTAAAATTTGCTGATATACCACATTAAAGAGCTCTTCATTTTGCAATGGAAATGCTGTTCTATTGTTAACAAAAGCAATATTACAGATAAATAATATAATACTATGGCTAAATGAAAGTATTTACATACAGAAAAGCAATACTTACAAGGACAAGTACAAGTCCCTTTATACAGAAAGCCATATGAGTCATGTCTGTACCCCTAAAAAGGTAATATTGTGGGGCCACTTCATAGTCTGTTGATGGCCCGTTTAAGACTTATCTTCTGATGCGTTCAATCATTTAGATCCCCCCACATAATTGTAGAAATTAGTCCCTAATGGCTTGTATATAAACAATTGTAGCAATGGTTTGATTGAGGAGTGAACAGTTTGAGTCTGCTTTTGCCATGTTTACAAAAATAGTGAGTTAAGGATTACAGGTCAAATTGCATCTGGCCAGCTGTAATGCTCATGAATCTGTGTGCTGGCAGGTCATCCTTCTTGTATTATGCTGTCAGTCATGCTTTCCTCTTCTGAATTAAAGAAGCTTTGAATAGTGGAAAAAAATTCTTTCTTTTACAAGTTGCAAGGCTATCAATGGCAGCATTCAGTTTAATTCCTTCTTCAGAACCTGGTTGTGGTTGCAATGCATTCTCTATAGCTGCACTACAAAGTTCTTTTGTAGCTTCCTGTGATGAATCAAAGGTAATGGCTCCACCAGGTAGCCAGACCCTCAAGCTAGCTGGGTATTATAGGCAAGATCTTTACAGATAACTACTGCCTGCCAAAAAGCAGCCATGCAGGTTGTAGTTTAGAGAGCATATCCATTTGTGGCACAAATCTTAGTGCTGCTTAAGGTAAGGATCCTGCGAGGAGACCAACATTTTGCTAAGACATTTTTTAAGTAAGTAGTGAGCAAAACAAACCAGTAAGGGTCTAGGGAATCTCAACTGTTGTGAAGCTGGAAAGAAGACCCTGTGTGCATATGCGATCATGATTTAATTCTCATGTATATCAAACTACTCTTCCAACTTTCTTATTATGAAATAAACAGATACCTGTTTCAGATTTTTCAGGGGCACCCATTAATCTAATGTTTTTCTGCCTTCCACAGTCCTCCAAATCAAGCAGTTCAACTTTCACATATTCAAGTTTAGTTTCAACAGTCTCTAGCTGATGTTTAGTCTAGTTGATTTTGTAGGTATGATGCTGAACTGGCAATGTTTAGACAATGTACCTTCCACATCTCTCACTTTGGAGTCAATGTGATTCAGGTAATCTAACATGGTAGAGTTTATCTTCTGAATTGTGGAGACCAATGTATCAAGTCTTTTATTGAAGTTCTCCATGTTTTGTTAGTCTTCCATGGTTAAGTGTGGAGTCGCTATTAAAGTGGGGATTGATAGTTGCTTGGACCAAGTCTCTGCAGTTAATAAAAGTTTCTTCTTACTGCTTCTCTTTTTTAGACATCCAAGATAGCTCAGGATTCCCCATTTGCCCAAAGGACTCAATGGAGGCTGTATAAATATCTATTTTATTTAGCTGGAGGAAGATCACTTAGAAATCTGTGTTTCCTCATGGCCACCCTTACCTGAAGTCCCCAAATCGACTTTTTTATTTTATACATTTGTGAAGTGGGTAAGCCCATTGGACACAAATGTCTCTTTCAGTTTGTTTAAATGACTTGCTCAATGTCACACAATAGGCAAATGGAGGTGGAAGCAGTCAAACCCTGTAGGAAAATGGAGGTGGAAGGAGTCAAACCTTGTACCTATGACTATAGGAAGCAGCTCAAACCACAGCTAAGAGTCTTCCTCCTCTGTGTTAACTGACAGACAATATGCATAATTCTTCACCTGATACTGTACTATAGTGTCTAGGTCATTTTTGGAAATATTGCAAATCTTTCTAATTTCTAACAGACAATCTGCAATAACTCCAGTATATCATGCATGCACAGAAACACTGTATTCTCCTGTCCTCTATGTATTTATTTATTTATTTATTTATTGACATTTGTTAACCGGGTTTGTCCAACTGGTCTTGTGGCCCATTTTCAGTGGAGACCCGAGGGAAAAGCTCCAGTAATGCATTTTAAAACAAGTACAATTTTAAACAATATTGATATAATAGCAGTTATAGCAAAATGATTCACATATGTTGGGATACATGCATAAAGTTAAAGTTGCATTAAAAAGAAGCTAAGTAACAATTTTACATTGATATAGTTCAATAGGTCAACAATTAACATTTTTTGTTTGTATAAAATTGTGCAAATGCATAGTAGACACACTGGAGAGAGAGATATAATGCGATACTAAGTATGGTCCTTTTGAGGGTACATAAAGGGAAGGAAGACTAGGTAGGGTCATGGCAAGGGCAGGTTCTGGAATTGAGAAAATAAGCTTTTAGTTCATTTTTAAAGTGTGAGGTGTGGGAGATTGAACGTAAGTCAAGGGGAAGTTTGTTCCAAGCATGGGCAAGGGAGTGTTTGTAGAGTAGTTTGCCTACTGACCTTTTTGGGTGGTAGATATCAAGTAATTGTTGGTTAGAAGTATGGAGGGTCCGGGATGGGATGTAGATGGAGACTAAGGAAGATTTAGATGGACAGAAGGAGGGTTTATAAAGAATAGAGTGGAGCATATGAAACTGATAAGATAGCAGAAACTGGGGAAGTTCAAGCCATTGAAGAGAGTTTAAAGAAATGCAGTGGTGTGAGTTGTATGCGGAGTTAGTAATGAATCTGGCTATTTTATGGTAAGTCTGTTGCAGTTTGTTTAGAGTGGAGGCCTGGATATTAGTAAGAACTGGGGCAGCGTATAATTTTTTTAATTTATTTTTATTTATTTAACATTTGTTGACCGGAATGTCTGACTAGGTTCCACAGAGCCTGTTTTCAGCGGAAGCCCAGGGAGAAATGCTCCATATGCATGTCTTTGGAATGTGGGAGGAAACCGGAGTACCTGGAGGAAACCCACGCAAACACAGAGAGAACATGCAAACTCCACACAGAAGGCACCCCAGCTGAAAATCAAACTGGAAATCCTCTTGCTGTGAGGCGACAATGTTAACCGCTGCACCACTGTGCCACCCGTATAGTATAAGAGGGAGGGGAGGAGGAGTGCCTGGCCCAGGGTAAGTCTAGATTCAGGGGTTAGGAATTTATTGTTCCGATATAGCAGACCAAGTTTCTGTTTTTTTTTTTTTTTTATACATTGCAGTATGTGTAGGTTGAACTTGAGTTTGTCATCGATAATGACCCCTAGGAGTTTTGTGTGGGTGCCAGGTTGGATATTTGTATTGTTAGAAGATGTAATAAAAAAGGAGGTTTTGTGATGAGAAAGAAAATGGGGAAGGAAAAGTAGGAGTTTGGTCTTTTTGGGATTTAGGATCAATAGGTTGTGAGAGAGCCATTGTTCAGTGGATAGTAGGGCCTGTTGGGAGAGGGGAGTGTAGTTCAGGAATGTTATTTGAGATGGATATAAGTGTGGAGTCACTGGCATACTGAATAAGGGAGGATTCTTTGCATGAGGTGTAAAGATCATTGGTGAAGATGTTAAACAAAAGGGGTCCCAAGATGGAGCCTTGGGGAACACCAGTGGAGATGGGAAGGAAAGGTAAGGAGGAATGAGATCCATTTGACAGATTGTTCCCTGTCAGATAGGTAACTATTAAACCAGGCATGTGTGGAGGGGGATAGGTGGAGATTTGCGAGTTTGGATAGTAGTAGAGGATGAGAGACAGTATCGAAGGCTTTGGAGAGATCTAGGAAGAGACAGCAAATGAGTTTATTGTTGTCTAGGGCCTCTGCAATGATATGAGTGGAGGAGAGAGGGCAGTGGTGGTGCTGTGGTGAGGACGGAATCCATGTTGGGTAGGGGTAAGTAAGTGGTGTGTGAGGAGGTGATTGAGAAATTGTGAGTGAATACATTTTTCTAATATCTTGGAGATGGGGGACAGAATGGCAATGGGTTGGTAGTTTGAGGAGTCAGTGGAGTTTCCACCTTTATGAAGAGGGATAGTGAAGAAAGATTTCCAAAGGGTGGGGACAGTTGATTCCAGAATAGATCGATTAATTAGTATAGATACAGGATAGGCAATTGAGTCAGCAGCAAGTTTGAGGAATGTAGGAGATAGATTGTCATTGGAAGGAGAGCAAGGTTTTAGCTTGAGTAGTAGAGATTTGATGTAAGTAATGGGAACTGGCTCAAAAGAAAACAAAGTTGTGTTAGTGGGACTTGGAGAGGTGGATGTCGAAGTAGACTTTGGCTTAGAGGTTAACAGATTTTGGATGAAAGAGATAAAGTGTTTATTCAGGAGGGTAGCTGTTTCCTGAGAGGAAGAGTTAGGGTATGAGGAGGGATTAGGGGGCTTTCCAGGACAGAGGATGTTGTTGAGAGTTGTCCAAAATTTTTGAGGATTGGATTTGTTGTTAAGCTGAGCAGAGCTATAGTATAAGTTTTTGTCATTAGTTGTATGTTTTTTTGCAAGGTTCCTCAGTTGCCTGTATTTTTGAAGAACAGGTGATTGTTTAGTTTTAGTCCAGGTTTTCCAAGCATGATCTCTTTGTTTCATAAGGAACCTAGTCTCTTTAGAGAGCCAGGGAGCATGGTTTGATTTTACTCTGATCTTCCTAGAGGGAGCTAAGGAGTTTAAAGTATTCATGAAGATGCCACTGAAAGTGCTTACAGCATCGTTTAGGGGGAGGTGTTTTAGAATGGCCCAATCTATGTTGTGGAGAATGGAGTTAAATTGGGATGAATTGAAAGTCGATAGTTTTCAACAGTCTTTGATAAGGTGGGGTTTAGGAATATGGGAGTAGTGTCTTAAGATGGTGGTAGGGAGATGATCACTGAGGGAGTCAGGTAAGGTGGTGGGATTGTGGGATTGGTGGGGGGAATTGGTAAGGATCCAGTCTATGATGGAGCTGGAAGAGGAATTTTTATGGAATTGAGTGGAAGATGTTATAAGTTGGTGGAAGCCGTGTAGGTGAATGCTGAGTTAGGGGGAGTCATTTGTGAGTTTGGACCAATCAGTGTTGACATCACCAAGGATAAGTGTTTCATATGGAATGCTGTAGGAGAACCAGGATAGGATGTTTTCAAGAATGGGCAGATTGTTACCAGGAGGAAGGTAGCTAGAGGCAATTGCAAGTTTATTGTGGGGATTCAGATGGCAGTTAAGGATGATGATTTCAGCTGGGAGGAAGTCAGGAATTGGGGAAGGGTATGGTGAGAGGTTAAGAATGTTTGAGTAGAGGATGGCCACACCATCACCTTTTTTTACAGGTCTGTCAGATCTGAAGATATTATAACCTGGTGGGAGTATTTCACTATTTGAGATGTGTGGCTTGAGCCAGGTTTCAGATAGGGAGAGGATGTGAGAGGTATTGAGAGCTATCCATGAGTGCAGCTCAGTGACTTTATTTGCTAGACTCTGAATATTCAATGAGTAAATAGTTAAGTATTTGGATAGAGATGATTGTTGTGACTGAGGTTGGTGACTGTTAAAGGAGTAAGATGGGGACAGTGTAGAGGTAGTTTTGGGAAGAGAAGAGGGGCCAGGGTTTGGATGGATATCTCCAGAACAAAGTAGGTTTTTAGTGAGGAGAGAGTGTGTAGTAGATGCTAGATGGAGTTTGTATAGTTTTGACTTAGCTTTGTGGGAAGGTTTAAAAACCTGTATTATGGATAGTTTATATAGACTTGAGATAGAGGTAGTAAAGAGATTAGGGGAGATAGCAAAAGATGAAGTAGTTGGATATATGTTGTATGAGTGAGAAGGTGGTGAACATAGGATTGGGTCGGAGAGATTGGAGTGGTAAGAGGTGGAGATAGAGAGAATAAGGAGTAGTGTAGAAGATATTAGAAAATAATACATGTTGGAATAAAATGTGGTCAGATAGAGTAGGTAGAGAGACAGTGGTATAGATGAAGTGGTGTTGCCAAGATTGACAGACTAGTAAGGTAGTTGTGGCAATAGGCAGGAAGTGGAATTGTAGTGGCCAGTGGGAAAGGAAGGGGAGGGATAGTTAGGTATAAAAGTAACTGTAATGGGGTGGGTGGGAATGAGGGTAGGGTAGGGGAGCGAAGTGAGTCCAAGCATAGCGGGGTTAGCACCCTGGTCAAGATGAAGTCATAGAAACAATCAGAAAAGATAGTGAAAAACTAGCTTGAGAGACAAGGATATAAAGTTTCTAAAAGTATAGTCACCAGAAATAAAATAAAAAGAAATAAAATATGAGCAGAAGTAAGCTTATAAAAGGACACTGGCTTCAAGCTACACAAGTAGATTTACTTGAAGGAAACCCAGTGCTGTATGGTTAAAATAAGCTACAATAGAGAGAGGCTTTGCAGGGGGAGAGAGAGGTATTACTAGCAGCTAAAAGCAGGGCAAAACATAAAAAAACATTAATATGTAAGAGCCTGAAGACAGTAAAATAGGGCAGGTGCACTAGGAAAGGCAGTTATGAGTGAGGCTAGAAATGAATCCAGGGAAGGGTAAAGTGCAGGACAGGAGACCATGGCATTTCATACTAACCTGCTCAATAATACATATCTCACTCAGTTATGATAATACAAATGTAAATATAAAAATATGAAGTGCAAGTGGCAAACAGTGGTTGATGCCTCCACTGTAGTGCAGCTTCGATTAACGATCTTAATATCATCTTGTTACATAAACCCTGCTGTTTCATATGCTGCCTGTTATTAATTGGAGAGCTACTTGTTTAAAGAAGCCATCCCAAAAAAATTCAAGATGCCATTAGGAATTCTAGGTATTAAATAGTATACAAAAAACTTCTACGAATGTGAAAGAATTTCATGTTCTTTATGCTGTTCCCAGGGTTGCTTCTTTATCCTATACTAATTTTCACATTCTGACTTCAGCAATGATGCTGTCACTCTGCCTAACACAAATAGTACTGGGGCTATTAATTAAACAGCAGCACTCTTTAAATATATACCCAGTACTACTGCATGCACACAAATATGACCCACATAGATCATATGTGTTTAAGGGCCTGCAAAAATAAGTGTGCTTGCCCATGTGTGTGTATTATCTTTCAGTTTATGGAAACCACCAACCTTAAACACAAAATTTGTAAACAAAATGAATTATGCATATTATCGAACTGTAGAAATCTCACGCTATCTGTACATTTTGGCATAGAGATATGGTTATTGTTTTCTTTAAGGTTAGTATTAAAGTTAAACACATGATGGCAAGGAGACTTACATATGTTAACCCTAACATACCTATCTACATATATATAGACACGTAATCTCTGGAATACAAATCAATATGTATAAATATTTTGTCAGATCATTATCACAAACTTTAGATTTTATCACAAGTACCTTGCTCCACAAAGACACCAACCTACTGTACATAAAATTAATTTTACCTACATGTTTACCAATACCAGGGAATACAGTTCGCTCTAAAAATGCACTGCATCTAAAATGCAGCATTTTGTGATTCAGAGACACGTTAGCTGCAGTAAGAAAAGGCATCATTATCAGCTAATTTGCATGTATCTGAATTGCAGTTACTACCACTGATCTGCACATTATGGTAGTAAACTGCTGCTATTGTAGGCATTGGCATTCCTCCTAGTCCCTCTCCCACACATTACAATTACAAAAAAACACAAACAAACAAATGCACACACACACACACACACACACACACACACACACACACACACACACACACACACACACACACACACACACAGACACCACAGTCCCCATGCCTGCCCCTGACCTGTCTGCATCCTATGGTTCTCCTCTTTCCCCTGATTACCAAAATAGTTGAAGTGCCATTATGGCACATGTTTAGTATGCCCAAGTGGCTATTGTCACCTTAACCCCAAACACCATAAAAGCTTACATGCTGTTATGGCACACTTGTAGTGCCCCTGGTGGCTAGTGTTTATCCCCCACCCTCAATCCTCATATTGCTGTATATGCCATTATGGTATTTAAAGGTAGTATGATCCCTAATATCTAGTGTTTCCCTCCACCCCCAATCTTGTCCTGAAGATGCAGCCATTATAGCACTTAACAGTAGTGCAATGCCTGATATCTCCATCCTGATCCCTATACAGATGCTAATGCAATTATGGCAAATTTGTAGACTCCATGATGTCTAGTGATCCCCCTCTAATCCCATACTGATGTCAGTGTTACTGCACTTTACTGTTGAGTACTCCCCAGTGTCTAGTGATTTCCAACCATCTCTGATCTCTGTATTGATGTTAGTGCCATTATGGTAATTTACTGGTGAGTATTTTCTTCTGTCTAGTGCCCCCCACACACACACACACACAATCTCTGTACCATGTTTGTGGAGGGTAGTTCACTACCCTGACATGGTGGAACAGGCCATAACAATCTACATGGATGCTCGTCATGTCGATGCCTCCCTGAAGGTGGCTCTGGGGAAAATCACACATGGCTAATTCATATGCTTCTATCCTACACTGCTTCATTAGCATTCAGCTAGCCATCGGTAGTGCTGTACTTCTTCAGGCTAGAGCATCATGTAGCACCATGTTAAGGACATTGCTGTATACCAGAAGGTGACATGTCATGTCTGGGTACCTTCATGAAGTCCCTCCTTACTTTAATGTCACTTCTTTCAACTCATATAGTGCTGTGCATGGCCTCTCTATCAAAATATACAGACATCATTTAATACTAGAGATATGTTTTTCAGGACAGTAAACTAGGTGGATCATTTTAATATTCATAGTGAAGCAGTCTGGTGAAAAAAATTAAATCCACAGAAATTTTGAATTAGGAATATAATTGAAGCAATAAGTGAAGCCCTAGTATATGCTTATCCAAATCTGCTCCTCAAATTGCTCCATCCTTGAATGCATTTAAATATATGACATTACATCTGCTTGTCAGCAGAAACAGATAACAAGTATATCTAGTGTGTCTTTTACAGTGTCCTGCTATCTTTCCTCCACTCCTTCCCTATCTTCCTTTTACCCCTTTTATTGCTGTACCTTAAGCAGTTAGATGTCACTGAATTCCCTTTGTTACATCCATTCTGATAGTCCAGCCCTCCACGTGTAAAATACTTTTGGAGATCCTGGGAGTAGTTCAGCATGACAATATGTTGCTTGTGTCCTTACTTCCCCTCTGTCATTTTTGTTTAGAATGACTCCTTCACATATGTCTACTCAATCTGTTGCACCATCATCATGCTCCTGCTGTCTTTTCTTGAAGAAAAGGTAAGACGAGTTGTAACTCATCAATCCTTTAGCCATATTCCTTCTCCTTCATTCTACAGATCTTTCTGGAAACTTTCAGCCAAATTAATTTCAGCAGCATGAAGTCCTTTTCTTTATATGGCCTCTTTAACTCCATGCAATACTCAAAGTGTGAATGTGTTACAATGTAGATGCATTACATTTTTGTTTCTGGACTCTATCCCCCACAGGATACACTCTAGCATTCTGTATACTGCCATCACTGTCCTCTCACTTTGCTCCCAGTGGTCCATTCCAGATGTGTTTGACATGTTCAGATCCATTTCTTGTTCTGTTGCCATCAGTTCTATCCCCCCAGGCTGACACTTCACAACAACATTGTTATGGCCCAGGTACAGTACTTCCAGTTGTTTATGCTGAACCTCAACTGCCACTCCTCTGTCCCATTGTTCAGCCTTTCAAAACCCTTCCCTAGACACTTCACATCATACTCCACTGCCATAACTATCTTTGTATTGTCAGTGAATAGGTTGAGTCTGTTCTATACACTTAAAAGTACTGGACTGTGGATAGATTCCCACTGTACTCCACTAGTCACTTTCTGAATTCTTGCTATTGTCCCTGTACTGTGTCCTATTATTCAACCATACAGCTGTATAGTTGCTTTGGCTTGCTTATATTCCCAACCCTTGCAGTTTTCCTGTGAGCCTTCATTGTGGAACAGTGTGAGAGGCCTTGGTAAAGTCTAGGTAGACTACGCCTACTGGTACTCCACCATCAGTTTTACCCATAATAAGTCATAAAACTGGATCAGATTTAACTGGCGGCTCCATCTGGACATAAACCCATGTTAGCTGCTCACATGTTAGCTGCTCTTCTAGAGATTGTTGTCTCTAGAAAAGATGTCATCCTTCCCCTCAGTATTCTTTCCATGTCCTTTCCAACCACTGTTGATAAGCTAGCAGGCCTGTAGTTCCCCAATTTTTTTCTGCTCCATCCTTGTACAAGGGTATTATAATTTGTTCTCCACTTCCCATGGTATGACTATACTAGCCCATGACCTGTTGAGAATCTCTACACCAGCCACATTTCTGAGGACTCTGGGAGACAGCCCATCTGGACCATGTTTCATAAGATCAGCCAGTTCCATTTGAACTTCCTTCATCTTTCTTCTAGTATCTGACCACCGTTCACACCCCCCCACACACACACACACACACACACACACACACACACACACACACACACACACACACACACACATGCCACCCTCTTCTTGTGCACCTTTGAGAAGACTGAAATAAAGTGTTCATTCAGTACTTTTGTTTTCTCCCTGTTTTTGTCATGCTCCCCTCATATCTTTACTCAGCCTGGTTAGTTCTGTCCCTCCCTTCCTTCTGTCTGATATGTAACTAAAAAGCACTTGGTTCTTTTCTTGATTTCTGTGAACTCCCATTCAACTATAGCTTTTCCTGCCCTTACCACCTTTGCCATCTTTTTCGATCATCCTTATACTGTGTCTCTTCCCCATCTATGCTCTATCATTTCCACCTGTTGTAGGCCCTACATTTTGTCCTAATTGCTCACCTTAGATTCATATGTAGTCATATTGGCCTTCTTCTCCTCCTCTTTTTGCCTTTCTTTCTACGTCCTCAAACATTTGTTCTTAGTGCTGAGTACTCTAACCCTGACCCATTCCCATAGCTTTACTCCTTTGGATTGCCCCCAGTCTGCTAATTCATTCTTAATCATGCCCCCCCCCCCAACACAGTGTAATTTACTCTGTTAAAAGACTACTGCATGAGTATTGACAGATGCCTCATTTAAAAGCAAGAAAGCAATCGGTTGGTAAGGAACAAAAAGCATGTGGAAAATGTATTGCATTGTTTAGCATGAAGAATAAAGTGAAAGTGAGCACTATTAGGCATTAAAATACTAACTAATTTTATTCATTAGTAGTCAGAGAAAAGATTTATAGCTTCATGTTTTTCAAAAGCAATAGTTTTTCTGTCAGAATTTCAACTGTTTGGTTAACAGAGAACAGACTTCAACATGAGTCACTCAGAAAATGGTACTCAGTATTCTTGTGTTAGAAAAGATATTCAGTCTATATTGTCTAGTATACAGGATATATTACTTAAAATAGACAAACTGGATACCAAACTAGAATGTTTCAAAGAAGAGACCAGAAAGAGGATGCAACATTTTGAAGCTATTATGAAACAACAAGGGGCACAAATCAACAGTATGGAAGAGACTTTTAATGATCATGAAAGCAGAATAACTCAAGGTAACTCTTAGACTGAATTTCTTTTAAAACAAAATACCTGGCTCATATTAAAATATAATGATTGAGAAAATAGACTGAGATGAAATAACATTAGAATTGATGGTATACCTGAAAAGTATGAAGGAGACAATATAATAAACTTCTTAACTACCTGGCTACATAAAACATTGTCCACCTGAAATTTTGTCTTTTGGAATTGAAAGAACACACAGATCCTTGAGAGCATCTTCTAAAAAGGAAAGCTTATCCCATGCTCAATTGTAGTTAAATTCATGTCTAGCTTAGAAAAAGATGTATTTATTTATTTGACATTTGTTAAACGGGGTAGTCCAACTGGATAGAGACTCTTTTTCAATGGAGACCTGAGGAGAAAAGCTCCAAAGAACAGTTCCATACATTTCAATTGCATACAGGAGAAAAAGTTTTTTTTAAAGGACTACAATAAAATCACAAAGTAGACACATTTTTTTCCAAAACATGAATCAAAAACAGTATTTTGTTTTGTTTTTTTTTGCACAGGAATAGTATGAAAGAAGATGAGTCAGAAAAGTGCATAGTGAGTTTGGGACAGGAATAGTATGAAAGATGAGTCAGAAAAGTGGCATAGTGAGGAATGTATAGAGATGCAGGAAGAGAAGTAATATGCAGACAGTATGAGACAGGAAGATATCTAAAGAGGGAAGGCAGAGGTGTAGAGGAGAGGCAGAGAAATGGTCTAAGGTAGGAGGAGAATGCAAAATAAGTGTAGGTAGGAATTAAGTGAACAACTATAGTAGATATGAATTAAGTGAACGACTACAGTAAACAGAAATTAAGGGGATGGAAGTAGAGTTTAGTGTAGTTGTGGAGAATATTTACTTTGAGAGGGGGAGTAAATAGCAGAAATAATATCAGACAGGAAAAGAAATTATGGTATGTCTGTTAAATAGGAAGATAGGATTATGTTGGGTCATTGCAGAGTCATAGCCATGCCTTCTGGAAGGTAACTTTTAGTGTAGCTTTAAAGGAGCTGGAGTTAGTGACAGATCTGATCTGAGGTGTAAGTTTATTCCAGGATTTTGTAATGGAGTAGCTATAGAGTAGTTTGCCAGCATTTTTATTAGGCATATAAACTTGTAGTAGGTTTTGTTGAGAGTTATGGAGAGAGCGGTCGGGAGTGTAAAGCTGGATGACAGTGGGGGGTGGGGGTTAAAAAGATGGATCATGTAAGACTGAATGAGCTATGAGGAGCTGGGGTAATAGAATTTGGTGGTTAAATTCTGACCACTGCAGTTTTTTAAGGCTACACAGTGATGGGTGCTGTAGGGTAGTTAGATGCAAATCTTGCAATTTTGTTATAGGTAAGTTCCAATTTAGACAGAAGATTAGATTGGAGGTTTGTGAGTATAAGGACTCTGTAGAAAAATGTAGGGAAAAGGAAAACTTAGACAAGGGAGAGTCTGGAGGAATGGGTGAGGAATTTTTTATGTCTCTATGGAAGCCAAGTTTTTGGTGAGTCTTTTAATGCATTGTTGAGCGTGAATATCAAACTTTAGGTGGCCATCAATAGTAATGCCAATAAGTTTTGTATGAGGCTCAGTAGAGATGGGTATGTTATTCATGGATGAGACAGAAAAGGTCATTTTAGGGTGTTGGTGAATAGAAGGGAGGAATAGGAGAAGTTTAGTTTTCTTAGTGTTCGGTACCAGCTGGTTAGTAGATATTAAAAGCAGCACTGTCCAGCCCACTATTTAGAATAGATGAACATGTAGTCAAATTTGTCAATGACTATTCTAGTAAACTAATGAGTAAAAGAAAATCCTGTTTACCATTGATCAAGAACTTAAGAAACTTTGATGTTTTCTGCAAAGATCAAATTATACTTTTCTGAAGAAACCAAAATATTTAACACATTGGAGGAGGTATCTATGTTTGTTAATAGCAATAAAATCCTTAATGCTGAAGAAATGGAGTGGAACAGTATTGGGTGGATTCACGAAGGCTTACACGGAGTTTAAGAGTAGTGTAAGCCTCCGTGTAAGCCTCCCGATCCGAGAACAGCCCAAACCTCCGTGTAAGAGACAGCTAAAACGTCTCTTACAAGGACTGGGCGTGGAAATGCTCAATACCTCATTTGCAGCTCAAAGATATGCAAATGAGGTATTTGAACAATCCAGGAAGCCCAAAACAGTCCATGTAACGGACGTTTAAGCTGCAGAAATGTACTCAGCTGACAACTGAGTACATTTCTGCAAAATTGACAACGGAGCTATGTCAGCTCCAAATAAAGGTTGCATATGTGTCATCTAGCATGCCAATGGCCAAATATGTGGCCATTGGCATTAAAAAGTGTTGCAAAATTATTTAAAATAACTTTTTTTTTTCGGGGGATTTTGATGTTTAACTGCAGCGCACACCCGCGCAAACGGGGTGCGCTGCCTAAAAGTGAAAACCGAAGCTTATAAGCCCACAATTGTGGGTTTTATGTAGTACATGGAATGACAATGCAGGGACTAGCAGACCAAAAACAATATGGCCACCGTGTAGTGGTTGCCAAGGGGGGGGAAGCTCAGTGTAAGAGATGTAACTAAGCATTACTAGGCAATCCTATGTAAATGAGGGTTACAATACTGAATCACACTGCCACATAGCTAATGAGCACTTTTTGAGTAGTGTAAGAGTTAAAGAAGGGGGAGGAATAGAGTAAGAGGTAGGTGACATCACAGGGGGGAAATGATAGAAATAAATGTATCACATTGGAGAGCAGTGTAACGTGACAGATGACAGACAGACATCAGGGAGGGAGGTGTGTCCCAACAGAACACTAGCAAAGTCAAGAAATAGAGGGTGTACACTATCCCTACACTCAAACTTTCTTGATATACATGCATGCGCGCGTGTGCGCGCGTGTAAGGCAGGTTCACCATGTGGGAGCGTGTTGCAAACTGTTTAAAACGGTTTGCGCAGGCGTGCACGTGTGTAAGGCAATGTAAACATCAGGAAGCCTGTTACTTGATGTATAAGGCAGTGTGCGCGCGTTTTACCATGAATCAGACAAGTCCAAACCGTGTAAGTATGTGTGCGTGCGTTTAAGTCACTGTGAGCGTGCTTATGCTGGTGTGCACATTGCTCCCCCAGAGGAAACAGAGAGGAAAAAGGAAACAACCAGATTACAAGGAAGCTGTCAGAGAATACTGCTGGAGTTAATTGGTGATAACAATTAGAAGCAGGCAATTACACAGGCAGACTAGAAGCCCAACCCAGCACTTAAAACACTGCACACAGCAGTGCAGGGTGTTTCTCTCAAGAGATACTGCAAGAAAGGAGTAAGCTATCAGAATTGAAAACTGAAAAAGCTGAACTCAGATCAGAAATGCTAGGGGCTGCCATAGCTGTTATAATCAGGCATAGGCGATTTGCTGAGGGTAGTGACAATGCATATGCTGACAGACAACCCAGAGTTAGGAGAAGGAGAAGAGTATACAGGCCCAGGGTCACCTACCATGGGTTACATGAGCTGGAGATAGTAGAGCGCTACAGAGTGGACAGAGACCTTCTGCAGCAAATTGTTGAGCTGTGCAGGTCACGTCTCACACACAGAACCAACAGAGGGGAACCCATCCCAGTGGAAACCAAGGTATGTGTTGGCCTAAGAATACTAGCAACAGGTACCTTCCAGAGACCAACTGGTGATATGATGGGGATATCACAGGCATCAGCCTCCAGGGTACTGCACCAGTTCCTGGATGCCATGTCAGCACATGTCGGTGATCATGTATATTTCCCCAATGCCCGTGAGGTATTGGCCAGCAATATGCATCTCTTCCAGCAAATAGCGGGATACCCTGAGGTACTGGGTGCAATAGACTGCACGCACATACACATCAAAGCACCAGCCGGTGAGTGGGGTAGAGCCTATATTAACCGCAAGGGATTCCCCTCCATCAACTGCCAGGTCGTGTGTGATGCCCAGGGCATAATAATGAATGTGTGTGCTGGCTTCCCTGGGAGCTACCACGATTCCCAATCTGGCATCTGACGCAGCTGTACCAATCATTTGCCAGTGGGGACTTCCCACACGGACACCTAGTGGGGGATGCAGGTTATGCACTTGAGCCGTGGCTGATGACACCCATCAGAAATGCACACACACCTGAACAGGAACGCCATAATGAGGCACACGCACAAACACGTAATGTCATAGAGCATGTGTTTGGGCTGCTCAAGTCATGGTTCCAGTGTCTGGACACATCTGGTGGAGCCTTGCAGTACACACCAACTACATGTACCCAAATGATCATGATATGTGCTATGCTACATAATATGATCCTGCAGAAACAGCTGCAGCAGGACCAGCATAGGGCTGGGCCAAACTTACCCCCACCATTGCCAAGGCCACCACAGGCAGAGGGTGACTCAGAGGAGGAACAACCTGACCTTGCCCCAGTAGGCAGAAGGAGGCGTGCCCAGTATGCGCTGGCCTTGGCAAAGAGGCAACGCATAGCACATACACTGGCTCAGTAGGAACACTGGGACTGATACCCCCTCCGACTCACTCATATAGTAACATGGATGCCTAACATGACACAACCTGCTTCCAAACATGTACAGGGAGTGTAGTATGTGCATCCGACAGAGGCAGCCCTGCAGCACAACCTGAGGCATGAATGCCATGTGTTAAGTAATGTAACACCATGTACCATATGCACACCTGAGGACCCTGACTAACATCCACCCTCACCAATCATGAACCACAAAAACACAAACCCACCTTCATAGGTACCACAAGGGATAGGAACCTAGATGTAATGCTACCCAATGCCAGAAGTATAAACAGCAAGATGTGTGCAGTGTAAACACACACAGTATAGAGAATGTAGATATCAGTGCTGTAATAGAAAACTGGGTCAAAGCCCACATCAGCACCCTAACACTACCAGGTCACACCTCATACAGTGATGTACAGCTGCAAAACATGGAACAAGCTACAAAGCGAGGGTGACTAGCAATAAATGTCATGGATAACCACACCCCCATGTTGGTACCACAACAAGAAGCAGCATGGATTAGCCATGGTCAAATACCAATGGCTAAAACTGCCTACCACTATATAGCTTGCTGCAGACCACTGTCCTAATAGTAGGAACTGCACCAGGCCTATGTTGGAATACATGAAGATATCAAGCCCCCCAAACCACATTATATTGCATGACTGAAAATACCTACACATACACCATAGTTTCATAGTTTCATAGTTTACTACTAGGCTATCTGCCCTAGTGCATTTATAAACCTAGCCATAGTGATGTGGCTTTTGCCACCCCTTATAGTGGTAATAAGTGTACAGAATAGATTCCGAATATTGTGCCTCTGACTTAGTAGTGACACATTATGACCCCTTTACTTAATTGAATTAATTGACTGTGCCTCTGTCTAGTAGTGACACAGGGAGGACCCCTGGGGTAAACCTACAGTCTCACATCCACTTGTCCAGATTTCTCTTGAAGAGAGTCAGTGAGGGACTCTGTCTAACATGAACTGGGATTCTGTGCTAGAGTGTGAGAAGCCTCTGAGTTATGAATCTGTCCCTCCAGCATGTCCTATACATGTATGTGCTGAGGTTCAAATCTTTAGCTCTCATGGTTCTGGTGGATTTGGATTGCTTGCAGTGGAGCATGTCCACCAAATCCTGATTGGACATGGTCTTGTATGTCAGGCATAGGTCACCTGTAAGTAGGTGGTATGCTACTGAATAGAGCTGGATTTTCTTTAGTCTGGAAGCATATGACATGTGTTGTAGACCCTTGATCCTCTTGGTAAGGTACTGTTGGGGTCTCTCCAGCTGTTGCAAGTGCTGGGTGAGGTACATACCAAATGGGGCTTTGTATTCAATCATGGGCCTGATAAGGGAGAAGTATAGGGGTACAATGACCTCCTTTGATCTGGATGGAAAACCCTTCATGATAAGGTGGGCAAGATAGAAAGTCTTTCTAACCACTTTGGCAACATGGGTGTCAAACGAGAGGTCACTATCTACATGGGTCCCCAGGTGTCTGATTTGTTTTCTGTGCTCAGTGGGTTGCTGTCTATATGTTAATTTGTGGGTACTTTGTTCCTCCCAAAGGGGATGACTACACATCAGTTGCATTCAGTTTCAGGCCATGATTCCAGCACCAGCTATCTGTTTTTGTGAGGGCATTCTGTAGGATGTGTGTGCCGGCTGATGTATTCACTATGGTGCCTAGGTTGCAGTCATCTGCAAACTTTGTCAGCCACAACCCTCCTATGTTTGCTTTCACATCTGAAAAGTAAATGCCAAATAAGAGGGGTCCCAGGACAGATCCTTGTGGGACACCACTTGTGACTGGCTTTGAATCTGACAAGGCACCTGCAATGTCGACTTTATGGGTTCTGTTTTTTAGCCATTTTGCAACCTATCCTGTGACATATGTTTTTTATATTTCACCTGTTGAGCTTGTCTATGATGCCTGAGTGGGGTATTGTGTCAAAGGCCTTAGCCAAGTGCAGGTAGGCTGTGTGGACCGCTTAACCCTCATCAATGGCCATACTGACAGTTTCAAAATAGTCAACTAGGTTCAAAAGGCAGGATCTGCCCTGTACAAAGCTGAACTGGGTGAGATCAAGAGTCTGTAGGTCACCAATGTCTCTGTTTAAGAGCTCCATAATGACTCTTTCCATAGCTTTGCAGACAAGGCTGGTTAAGCTTGTGTGGTGGTAGTTCCCAGGGTCTGTGGAGGCATCTCCTTTGTGGAGTGGGACCACTGTTGCTGTACGCCAGTGTTCAGGTACATATCCTGTAGCAAGGCTAAGGTTAAATAGCATTTGTATATACGGGTTTAGCTCCTTCTGGAGTTCACGTAGCACGCAACTGGGGATACCATCAGGTCCCATTGATGCTGTGTTTTTGTCTTTGCTGAGTGCAGCTCTCACATGGACATCTGAGATGACAGTGAGGTTACATTCAGCTGTGATAACTATCTTCTTTTGGGGGTGAGGGAGGGAGAAAATTGCACTGAACCTGTCTGCCAGAATGTTGCCAATATCTGTCGGGTCACTGAAATTTATGTTGTTGTGTACCAACTCTGAGCATATCTGAGGGTTCCCACCCAGGTTTCTGACATAACTGAAGAAGGCATTGTGGTTGTCTTTATTGTCTTTGGTGATTTTTGTCTCAAAGTTGACCTTGGATGTCTTTATGAGAAAATGTAGCTTTTTACTAGTGCTGATCACAGCTGCCTTCCCTTTAGGAGATTTAGCTCTGTCTTGCATTAGTATCCTTCTTTTGTTATACAGTTCGTTTATGGCTGGGGTCCACCAGACAGGCCACTTTCCCTTGGTGGATGGGGTCTTGGTTTTATTTGTGATTGCATGGTCCATGCTTTCTTGGAGATGTCCATAGAAAGCGTCTGTGAAGGAGTCACCATTGTGTGTTGTGGTTTCCACTGGCCCAGTGGGCTTAAAGGATACCATCTCAGTCTGAAGAAGTGTGAAGTCAGCTTTTGAGAAGTTTGTCACTATACTCTTAGTATTATACTAGCACCGACACATTTGTAGTAAATTTCCCAGAATCCATCAAACAAAATGGACATGCAAAATGTAACACTTCCACAAGAGGGGTAAGCATACTGGATGTGATAATCAGAAATATGTTTACTGGATGTCAAGATGAGAAGTCTATCCCTCACTGGTAAGACCAGACCATAGAGTAATCACACTGTAGTTACACATCCCGACCCCAGTCCCTGGTCAGAATATCACAGTGAAACACATGTATAAAGCATAGCTTGCACCCCTACAAACCAATGTGGAATCCATGAAAGGCCCTGTGCAAGTCCAGAATATGGGACACACTGCAGAACATGTTATACAGGCATTCCATGAGCACAGCCAAGAGTGCTTGGAGTCTGCAATCACAAATAACAAGACACAATGCCATACACCCAGGCATCTGGCATGCTGGACTCCAGCAATTACTAAACCATTGAAGAGAATGAGGAAGCTACCACATGATAGATCAAACATAAAAAGTGAAGTAATCAGTGATCACTAGTATGGCAATAAAATGTGTCCACACATACAATCCAATAAGGCCAGGCAAAACAAGTAGAATCTGTGAATCCAGAGGCAATGTGACACCTGTCCCAAGTACACACACAACAACAACTCACCCCAATAAATACAAATATATGTGATAGACGCAACCAGGTAGCCAAACTGGAGCCTGAGCACCCCCAAATCAGTACTGTCAAAAGTAGTCAGGAGGACAAGGTAACCACATACACCACATACCCAGTCCCACATAGACTACAACGACTGTAAACCAAACACATAAACACAAAAACATTCCCAGAGGCCCTAATTACAAACACACAACACCAACACAAGCCTCCAAAGCAGACACCCAATAAAACAACCTCCAGACATAGCACATGTAACACATAGTACACAAAGCTGGTGTGCCAAACAGTCACAGGACAGAAGGAGAAACAACATGCCTGATACAGTTGTAATAGGTGACTCCATAGTGAGACATGCTGCTGTTCCAGGGATGGCTTGCACCTGTTACCCATGGGCATCTGGATATTGCCTAAGGCTTTTGCAACCTACAGAGATCCTTTTGTAGGCAAGGCCAAAAAGACTAACCCACCACCATAGAAAACAAAACTGGAAAGAAACAGAAGGGTAATGCTGATCAATGCCAGACATGTAAACCTCAATATGCATGCTTCTGAGGCCCTCCCCAGTATGGAGAACATCGATGTCTGTCCACTGATGGAAACCTGCTGCAAGCCTCGTGACAGCACACCAGCACTACCAGGTAATACCACATATCATGTGTTATGGCCACAAAACATGGAACAAAACATAAAAGGAGGGTGAGTATCCATATTCAGCACAGACACCTATACGTCCAGTGAACTGACAATGCTTACGTCATTGCAGTCCACCCATGTGCAACTAACCGTAGGCAAGACTGCTGTACAGTCTGTAGCATGCTACAGACCACACTCTCACACACACAGGAACCCCACCCCGCTGTCCTGAAGTCAGTGGACAGTATGAATGTACCACCAAATACAAAACAAGGTACACACAAATTACCACATAGGTGGTAAACCATTATGTATGGAAGGAGTAATCAGGGACCTAGTGACACAAGTGGACAGTAACCTGTTATGTGACAGTCACATTGCCAATTTGGTTAGGAAGGCTGTCTATATTGGACACTGTATCATGAAAGGATTCACATCTACGTCAACAAAGGTCATTGTGCCCCTATACTGTTCCCTTATCAGACCATAATGTAGTACAATGCCTCATTTGGGATGTACATTACCTGGCACCTGCAGCAGTTAGAAAGACCTCAAAGGTACCTCACCAAGAGTTAGAAAGGGTCTCAAATATATGTCATATGCTGCCTGGCTGTAGACACCACAGCTGAATGCAGTCACATACTGCCTACACAGAGGCATTGTATGTCTGTTGTACAAGTCCATGTCCAACACAGAAGTAATGGACATGCTCCACCCCAGAAAACTCAAAGCCATCGGAGCTGTGTGAGTCAGAGATGTCAACCTCAACACATAATCAAACAGGATTTGCTGGAGGCACAGATACCTAACCCTGAGGCTCTCCACACCCTGGAACAGAATACCACTACATGTTAGGCAGATCCCCTCACTGACACTCTTCAACAGGAAGTTTGCAAAATGGATGGATAATTGTAGATGTACACTGGGGGTCTTTACTGTGTCATGTCCAGACAGAGGCACAGCTAAGTAAATCATAAATGGCCATAATATTCACATAGCAAGGGGTGGCAAAATCCACACACACTGTGGCTAGGCTTACAAATGCCCTAGGGTGGATAGCCTAGTATGAACCTATGAACCTATTTTGATACAAATTGTACAGGACACTAAGGATAATCCCAAGGCTGCTGCAACTGATGGTAGGAAGCGTGTTGTGAATTCCCAGATATGCTCTGGATCACACAAATATTACAAACAACATACCAAACACACACACGTATTGCCAACATACATCCTGACAGGTGCAGTGCAAACCCCCATAATGCAAAATATCTTTCCCAGCAGACTGCTGCCTCCCTGACATTATGTCAGCCTTACCACAGGATATGTACCCAAAGAGCAGTGTACAACAACAGTGGTCGTTCTCAAGAAAGGTGTCACCTGAATGGATACTAAAAACAACCACCACAGAATCCTGAGAAGCTTGGTCTGCACAGCTATGGAAAGGATCAGCACGTACCGCAGACATAAAGATATTGCGGATCTATTGACACCGACCCTACCCAGTGTGGGTTTATTAAGTGCAGACCCTGCCCCTAAACATGTGTGACTCAGTTGAAACAGTAATTGAGATCACTGATGAGGGCAATGTGGTCCACACAGCGTAGCCGGACATTGCAAAGCCTTCCATACAATACCCTACGTGTTCAATATAGATATGCTCACCAGCTTATATATACACCCCTATGTCACTAGAGGGGTTGCAAACCAGACCAACGACAGAACTGACATGGTCAGACATGCTGCAGCCATGTCAGACTACAAACCACATATAACAGGTATCCCACAAAGCTTGGTCCTGGGACCTTCCCCATCTGGTATATATGCCCCATAGGTACAGGCCAACATGTAAGGACTGTGCCTGAACATGTTTGCAGAGGACTACAAACCGCCCAACATATATGACACTCCAGCTGACACAAGCATCCCACAAAAGGGCCACATAGAAACAGACAACTGGTGCCATAGCCATGTCAGCAAGTTAAATGGAGAAAACTGTATAGTCAACCTCTGTGGATATACAGTAAGTGACCACCAATTACCACATAGGTGTTAACCCATTACATACTTAACATGTAATGACAGACCTGGGTACACAAGGTGATAGATATCCTGCATTGGACAAACATGTGGCAGTAGTGTTAACAGAAATAATCCATATACCAACCTAATCATGAAGGTTATGACATCTAGATAAGAGCAGGTCATTGTAGTTCTGCAGTTATACTTCATCAGCGTTACAATTGACTACAACAGCCCCTGTGGGGTGTACCTCAGCAGACACCTCCATCAACTGTAAAGTCCACAACAGTACCTTACCAGGAGTATCAAAGAGCTTGAACAGATGTAATGTGTTGCCTGATTAAACAGAGTGCAACTCCACACACTGCCATGCTGGCCACCCAGCCGCAAGCTGTGCCTGATGTAGAAAGCCATGTCCAAGCTGGAATCAATGAACATGCTGCACCTTGTACAATCTGAAAGGCAGTGAGCTATGCACATGAGGGACCTGAACCCCAGCACTGACATACATAGGACAAGCTGTACTGCATTATCCATAACACAGAAGCCACCCCCATGCATGAGTAAACTACCAGTACAGGTTATCCATAGAGTTACTCATTGATTCTCCTCAACAGGAATCTTAATGAGTGGATGGGAGATGGTAGGTTTACCCTGGGTATCACTGTTATGTCACGGGTAGACAGAGGCACAGTATACTAAACATGACATATGTCATGGCAAACTACACTTACAATGTGTTGAAGGACAAACACACTCTCTGACTAGCATTAGAAATGGCCTAGGGCACATTGGTAGTGTTTGCCAATGTACACCTATGTTGTGGAATACACTACTGATGTTGGATGAGGCTGTTGTAAGTAGTTAATATCTGAACATAATGCAACATGGTCATATAGGTTCATAGGTTTATACTAGGCTATCTGCCCTAAGGCATTTATAAGCCTAGCCCAGAGTTTTGTGGCTTACGCCACCCCTTATATGAAAAAATACTGTGCCCATTAGTTTGTTGTGCCTCTGTCCAGCAGTGACACAGAGACGATTCCTGGGGTAAACCTATGATCTCCCATCCACAGGTCAAGATTCCTCTTGAACAGAGCCAGCGAGGTGCTCTGCCTCACATGGACCGGGATTCTATTCCACAGCATAGGGAGTCTCTGAGTGATAAATCTATCCCTCCAACATATCCTATTTATATCCGTGCTAAGGTTTAAGTCACTTGCTCTAGTGGTTCTGGTGGATTTGGATTTTTTGAGGTGGAGCATGTCCATTAATTCCTGGTTGGACATGGCCTTGTATGTCAGGCACATGTCACCTCTGAGCAGATGGTATGCGACTGAATAGAGCTGGAGTTTCTTCAATCTGGCAGCATATGACAGATGTTGGAGTCCCTTTATCCTTTTGGTGAGGGACTTTTGGGGTCTCTCCAATTGCTGCAGATGTCGGGTGAGATACATCCCAAATGGGGCATTGTACTCGATCATTGGTCTTATAAGTGAAGAGTACAGGGGAACAATGACCTCACTAGATCTGGATGTGAATCCCTTCATGATCAGGTGGGCAATATAGAAGGTCTTTCTAACCACTTTAGCAAAGTGAGTGTCAAAAGAAAGGCCACTGTCAACCTGGGTCCCCAGGTCCCTGATAACCTCTTCTGTGCTTAGAGGATTGCCACCTATATGGTAGCTTGGGGTTACCTTGCTTTTCCCGAAGGGTATGACTATACATTTTTTGGCATTTAACTTCAGGCCATGGCTCTGGCACCAGCTATCAGTTTCCGTGAGTCCCCTCTGAAGGATATCCGTGTCTGATGCACATTCCACTATGGCGCCCAGTTTGCAGTCATCTGCAAACTTTGTCAGCCAAAGTCCTCCCATGTTGGCCTGTACTTCTGAGAAGTAGATGCCGAACAATAGGGGCCAAGGACCGAGCCCTGTGGGACACCACTTGTGACCGGCTTGGAGTCTGACATAGCGCCAGCAACTCTAACCCTGTGGGTTCTGTCCTTAAGCCAGTTTGCAACCCATCTTGTGACATATGGGTTTACATTTAAGTTGGTAAGTTTTTCTACAATACCCGAGTGGGGTATTGTGTCGAAGCCCTTTGCAAGGTCAAGGTAGGCTGTATGGACTGCCTTTCCTCATCAATGGCCTTGGTGACTGTTTCGAAGAAGTCGACCAAGTTCAAAAGGCATGATCTGCCCTTGACAAAGCCAAACTGGGACGGGTCCAATGTCTGCATGTCCCCTATATCTTTGTTTATGAGCTCCATTATGATCCTCTCCATAGCTTTGCAGACTAGACTTGTTAAGTTTATGGGGCTGTAATTACCAGGGTCCGTAGAGGCACCGCCTTTGTGCAGATGTGCACAACTGGACCCTAACCAGGCTGTTGTGCTCACTATGGAAATGTAAAGCAGTGATAGGACTAAAGCCCAGGATACTGTCCACCACAGTGAAAGTACTGAACCACTACACTATATAGTACTACAGTGTTAGGTCAGTATGAACAGATGTTGACAATTGTATGCAAAGTATCCCATGCAAAACCTGCAGGCACAGTAAAATCCCTGTTGTGTTCACACAAAAAGCATTTGGACAGTAACTACACAACATGACACAGAACACACAACCATAAACAGGAGATATTTGTTAAAGTTCACACTCATCCACAAATGTGATGGGCTGCAGAGTTCAACATATGGAAAGCTCACACTGGGCATGCTCACACACTTTGATAAATGAGACATCTTTCACACAACATGCCATGGGAAGGCTGAACTGGGCATGCTCACACACTTAGTCCAAATATCAGTTTAGCATTTTGCCACATATATCTGGCATATGTACGTGTTATTCCAGTAACCAACAACATTATAGCAATCTGACCAGTGCTCACACTTAAATGACTACAGAGACATACATGATATAGTGGATTTCCGGGATATGCAAACATCTTCCACAGATACACAAGTTGTTCATACAAACAGGAAATGTTATGGCAATAAAGACCTGCAAACACTGCTATCAGCACCAAATAATGTGCATCTGACAGTTAAACATATGGGTGTAGAGGTCAACACTAGGCTGTTTGCCCTAGGGAATGACAGCTTATCCAGAGTGTGTGTGTGTGGGTGATTGTGGTTGGTCTGTGTGCAAGTCTGTGTGAGGGAAATGTTCCTTTTAGCAACTGGGAAAACACACCACAGGATGCTCATTCCCCTTTCTAAACACTGATGATGTCAGCACCCTATAAGTATATCAGGAGAAAGAAAATCTCCCAGTAATCCGAATAGCGTGCTCTGCTAATGCGTCTGTCTCTAGTGTCATAACATAGTTAGGTAGGGGTTTGAATCCAGCAAGTGTGTGTGAAGGGGGGTTAGTGTGTGTATGAAAGGAACATCCCTTTTGGCAACTGTGAAAACACACCACAGGATGCCCATTCCCCTTTCTAAACACCGATGATGTCAGCACCCTATAAGTATATCAGGAGAAAAGAAATCTCCCAATAATGCGACTAGCGCGCTTTGCTAATGCGTCCGTCTCTAGTGTCATAGCATAGTTAGGTAGTGGTTTAAATCCAGCAAATGGCCAGTGTGTGTAAAGGGGTGTTAGTGTGTGTGTATGAAAAGAACATCCCTTTTGGCAACTGTGAAAACACACCACAGGATGCCCATTCCCCTTTCTAAACACAGATGATGTCAGCACCCTATAAGTATATCAGGAGAAAAGAAATCTCCCAGTAATGTGAATAGTGTGCTCTGCTAATCTGTCCGTCTCTGGTGTCATAACATAGTTAGGTAGGGGTTTGAATCCAATAAATGGCAAGTGTGTGTGAAGGGGGGTGAGTGTGTGTGTATAAAAAGAACATCCCTTTTGGCAACTGTGAAAACACACCACAGGATGCCCATTCCCCTTTCTAAACACCGATGATGTCAGCACCCTATAAGTATATCAGGAGAAAAGAAATCTCCCAGTAATGTGAATGGCGTACTCCGCTAATGCATCCATCTGTAGTGTCATAACATAGTTAGGTAGGAGTTTGAATCCAGCAAGTGTGTATGAAAAGAACATCCCTTTTGGCATCTGTGAAAACACACCACAGGATGCACATTCCCCTTTCTAAACACCGATGATGTCAGCACCCTATAAGTATATCAGGAGAAAAGAACTCTCCCAGTAATGCGAATAGCATGCTCTGCTAATGTATCCATCTCTAGTGTCATAACATAGTTAGGTAGTGGTTTGAATCCAGCAAGTGTGTGTGAAGGGGGGTTAGTGAGTGTGTAGAGTGTGTATGAAAGGAACATCCCTTTTGGCAACTGGGAAAACACACTACAGGATGCACATACCCCTTTCTAAACAATATCACAATTATTTATGGCTTTTGATTCCAGACATGTCACGTGTGTTTTGCTCACACAGAATGCCCATGTGTGCGGGTTGTTTCTCACAATAATGCATGACATCAATTAAACCAGTTATGGCAATGCACACATGATGTATGTGTGTGCTAAATACACATATGTACCTGTGACCTTCAATAGTTACCATGTGTGATGCCTGCCACATGTGAATACATTGTATTTGCACTGGGTAACATTATGACTGTGGTCTTCTGTGCAGGTGCTGCATGTGGGATGTGTATATACAGTGTGAGATGTAGATGCTATCAACCTAGTTGTGAGGGATACACACCTGGTCTGGGGCATATAGTCTACATGTTGTTGATGAAGAGGTGCTGCATGTTTTCACCTGTTGTGGGAGTGGTAAGAAGTTGTTCCATAGCAATGCAGTGACTGCATGCTAAGAACCTTTCAGCTAGGGTGTTGTAGCTACAGTAATTCATTAGCATTCAGTAATATGTCAGCATTCCTGGTGAGGGTATGATGCCAACCAAGGTCAGGGTTCTACCAGCCTGTGTCACTTGCTCAGTGAGCCCTTCCATGTTCCCTATCATGTATTCTAGTGAGGGACATCACACATCAGCTGTAGTGGCACGGACAATGACTGAGTCATATGTGTCCATGCATCTGACTGACCTGTATGCTTGTGTTATGTGGTGGACCATAGTGCCCCATGAGCATATCACTGTGACCTTCACTTTGTCCAGCCTGGTGAGCATGACCTCACTGTACCAGACAATAAAAGTACCTAACACAACTGCAGCAGGACTGTTGTATAGCTGTACAGACTGTGATTGTTTGGCACACAGGATTTGTGTGCTATGTGTTATGCGTGCTGTGTTCAGGCCTAACGTATGCCTGTGTGCCAGCTGCAGAGGTGTCTGCCACTCAGGCAGGATGCCATTCTTAGGCTCCACAAATGGCCCGGTGTGTTCCCGTGCTTGTATTGCTGTCAGTGTAGGTCTGCATCAGACTGGTATTGCAGTCACTGTAGTATTTCATGCCACCTGACAGGTTATGCCAGTACTGGGTTCAGAGTGCTTAGTCCACAGTTTGGCTATGTGTTTCCATCTCATACATGTGTTGTACATCCATGGGTAGGGGATAGGGTTGACTGTGTACATGTGGCAGCTGTGACATTACTCACATATTCCACAACTGTACCATAGAGGTCACTGACAACTGACCTTTGCACATGCTACCATAGTATTGAGATTGCATTGGTGATTAACAGCACATAGGGCCAATGGTGAACAAGATACATAGGTTCATAGGTTCATACTAGGCTATCTGCCCTAGGGCATTTATAAACCTAGCCAGAATGTGTGTGGCTTTCACCGTGCATTGTAAATCTATCTTGCTATGCCCTTTTCCAAGGTTAGTATACTGTGCCTCTGTCTAACAGTGACACATAAGTGATACTCAGGGTAAACCTACAATGTCCAATCCAGTCATTAATATTCCTCTTATAGACAGTCACTGAGTGACTCTGCCTAACCTGTATTGGGATAATATTCCAGAGTGAAGGGAGCCTCTGAGTTATGAATGTGTCCCTCCAGCATGTCCTATGTATATCACTCCTGAGGTTCAAGTTTTTCCAGCATGTAGCTTGATGGGATTTGGATATTCTGAGGTGCAGCATGACCATTAAGTCAGGGTTTGACATGGCGTTATATGTCAGGCACAGATTGCCTATGAAGAGGCAGTATTCCACTGAGTAGAGCTGCTGTTTCTTTAACCAGTCAGTATGTGGCATCTGTCTGAGCCCTTTGATCCTCTTGTTGAGGTACTTTTGTGGTCTTTCCAGTTGCTGCAGGTGTCTGGTAAGGTACATGCTGACAGGGGCATTGTAGTCAATTATGGGCATGATGAGGGATGAGTAAAGAGGCACAATATCCTCCCCTGATCTACATGTGAATCCCTTCATGATGAGGTGGCCTACATAAAATGTTTTTCTAACCACTTTGGCCATGTGGTTGTCAAATGAGAGAATGCTATCAACTTGTGTACCCCAAGGTCCATAATTCCTTCGTCTGTACTTGGATTAACACATATGTGGTACTTTGTGGTCACTTTGTTTTTGCCAAAGGGGATGACTATACACTTTTTGGCATTCAGCTTGAGGCCATGGCTGTGGCACAAGTCATCTGTTTCTAAGAGGCCCTTTTGGAGGATGCGTGTGTAGGCTGGAGAGTTGATTATGGCATCCAGTTTGCAGTCATCTGCGACTTGCTCAGCCACAGTCCTTCCATGTTGGCCTGTACCTCTGATAAATATATACTGAACAAGACAGATCCCAGGGCTGAGCCTTGTGGGACACCACTTGTAACTGGTTTTGAGGCTGACATGGCTCCAGCAATTCTAACCATGTGTGTTCTGCCCTTGAACCACTGTGCAATATCTGTAGTGACATAGGGGTTAATATGTACACTAGTGAGCTTCCCTAGAATGCACAAGTGGGGTATTGTATCAAAGGCTTATGCAAGGTCCAGGTAGGCTGTGTAGACCACCTTCCGCTTGACAGTGGCCTTGGTGACTGTTTCAAAAAAATCAAACAGGTTTGAGAGGCAGGATCTGCCATTAACAAAGCCAAACTGTGTATGATGCAGTGTCTGTAGGTCCCCAATATCTATATTTATGAGGTTCATGATGATCCTTGCCATAGCTTTGCAGACCAAGCTATTCAGACTTATGGGGCGATAGTGTCCAGGATCCATTAAGGCACCACCTAAATGTAGAGGGACCACTGTTGCTGTACGCCACTCTTTAGCCACGTATCGTAAGGCTGGGATTGAACAGTAGTGTTATGTCTGGGTGTAGCTCTTCTTGGAGTTCATGTAGGACACAGCCTGGGACACTGTCTGGTCCCATTGATGCAGTGTTTATTGCTTTGGAGAGGGCAGCTCTTACCTGAGCATCTGAGATGTCGGGGGGGCAGCACTCTGCTGGGAGAAATATTTTCCCTTTTGGTGTGGAGGTGGGGGAGAATGTAGCAGTGAACCTGTCCACTAGGATGTTGGCAATGTCTGTGTGTTTGGTATTTCTTTTGACATCTTGGACTACCTCTGAGCATATCTGGGAATTACCACCCAGGTTCCTAACATAACTACAGAAAGCCTTGTGATTATCCTCAGTGTCTTGTGGAATCTTCTCTCAAAGATGGCCTTAGACGATCTTATGAGTGCCTGTAGTTTTCTTCTAATACTCATCAGTGATGCCTTCACATTTTGGGAGTTTGTTGTATCATTTAGTAGCTTCATCCTTCTATTGTATAGTTTGTTTATGGCTGGTCTCCACCACACAGGACGTCTGCCTTTGGAGGATTGGGTCTTGCTTTTATTTGGGATTGCATGATCCATGCATTCCTGAAGGTGTCCATAGAATGCCTTTATACAGGTATCTGCAGTCTGGTCCATATTTTCAACAGGCCTGGGGACTTTGAAAGTTTCCACATCATTTATGAGGAGTGTGAACATGCTTTACATGAGTTGTTGACTGTATTCTTCTGTGCAGGGGGTGGCCTTGGGATGTGAATATCCAGTGAGATTAGTTTATGGTCTGATCTTACCAGTGAGGGATACACTTCTGGTCTGGAGCATAGAGTCCCCATGTTGGTGATGATCAGGTTCAGTATGTTTTCCCCTCTTGTGTGAGTGGTAACAAGTTGTTCCATAGTATTTTGGTATATAAATTCTAGTAATCTGTGGGCTAGGGTGTTGGAGCTACAGTCATGCTCCCAGTCTATGTTTGGGTAGTTTAACCCACCCAATATAATGGTGTATGGACAGACCTACATATTTCCAACTGTTTTCAGGAAGGCCAAGTGTGGTTCTTGTGTTTGTGAGGGTGGTCTGTAGCAGGCTATAACCTGGAAGGCAGTTTTACCCATTGTTACTTGCATATGGATAGTCTCTGATATTTGGTGCTTTGCCACCAACCTGGAGGTGTGGGTATCTTGGATGAATATCAATACACCCCCTCCTTTTGTGGTTTTGTGCAAGTTTCGGGCCTGAAAAGCATGGTATGAGGTATAACTTGGTAGTGCTGGGGTGCTGTTGGTAACCCTGAATCCGGTATCTGTTACTGCACAGATAGCGATGTTCTCCATGCTGAGGAATGTTTCGAGTGTGTGCATCATCAGGTTTAGAGTCCTGCAGTGGCATATATGACTGCTCACGTGGACAGATGCCAGGTAAGTCATATGCAAAGTGTCACAGGCAATGTACATGTGCACAGGAGAGATAGTGACATTCTGTCAAGTGAGACATGAACATACATATAGTAAGCTATGCAGATGTCACTAGGAGTCCACAGACGCTGTGTAACTCTGCATGGCAGGTCGGATCAGTATTCCAGGGTAACTGCAAGGAAACATGCATGCAAACATAGCTACTGTAAGCAGGGCTGCATGTAGTCCATTGTAGAACAAACAAGCTGTACCACTTTCAGTAGGTAACACTGCAAATGCTCACCAGCTGACATATGAATACCTATGTCACCAAAGGTGATACTTACCAGACCACGGACAGAAATGACATGGCCAGACATGCTGCATCCCACATGAACACATATCTCAAGCAACACAGACCTCACAAAGTCAGTGTTCTTAACAGGCACAGTCCATAAGGCCAAACACAATGTGTGACACACCTATAATAGGTGATGCCATAGTCAGACACACTGACGTCCCGCTCTCCAGACTGAGCAAGGTGAGGGTCACATTTAGCTACCTGTTGGGTGATAGAATGTGCCACATAACACAAGCACTCAGGTCACTCCACAGCAAGTACAAGTATGAGGCAGTCATTGTCCATGCTGGTGTGAACAACCTGAGACGACTCTCCTGGACCACATGGAAAGAGACACAGAGGAGCTCTTACATCACCCTCTCAAACTCAGGAATCCCACACAGCCTTCATGACGACACAGGAGAGTATAGATTTTTCTGCAAACACCATCATACTGGGTGACTTCAACTACCCAAACATAGACTGTGAACATTACTCAAGCCACAATACCCAAGCTCTAGAGTTCCCATAGTTCAGAAACTCTTTAGCTCTGGAACAAGTAGTCAACATTCCCACAAGAGGGGAAAATATACTAGACCTGATCATCACAAACATGAGTACAAAATGCTCACCACTTGAAGTATATCCCTCATTGTTGCAATCGAGCCATATACTAATCACACTGGAGTACTGGATCCCCCACATATGCAAACCTCAAACACATCTATGTGTGTGTGGGAAATGCCCCTATTAGCAACTGTGACAGTACACTACAGGATGCAGATTCCCCTTTTGAAACACTGATGATGTCAGCACTCTATAACTATATTACCTGAATTAAAGCTTCCCAGTAATTCGTATAGCGTGCTCCGCTAATGCATCTGTCTCTAGTGTCATCACATAGTTAGGCAGGGGTTTGAATCCTGCAAAAGGGAATGTATGTGAGTTAGTATGAATGGGGTATGTGTGTGTGCATAATGCTGTGAGGAAAAAGTGCCTTTTGCCAACTGGGAGAACACACTACAGGGTGCACATCCCTCTTCCTAAACACAGATGATGTCAGCACCCTCTAAGTACAGCATTAGAAAGAATTGTTCCTACTCATGCAAATAGCACACTCTGCTAACGTGTCTATATCTAGTGTCATAACACAGTTAGGTAGTGGTTTGAATCTTGCAAATGAAAAGCATGTGTTTTAGTGATAGTGTGTGTGTGCACAATGCTGGGGGTGGGATGTGGCTTTTGCCAAATGGAGCTGCGCACTGCAGGGTGCACATTTCCCTTAACAAACTGTGATGTTGACAGCACCCTATACAAACAACATGACAACAGACAACTGCCAGTACTCAGTATACTGCTACATGCTACTGTAACATGCACATGTACCAAAACATACCTAGATAGTGTTTTGAAACCTGAATGTGGCAAGTGTGTGGATGTGGGATGTTTGTGTGTGTGCATTTCCATATGGAAAACATGTTGGATGTGGCAATCAGGGAACCACAGTACCTGATGCACATTACACTTTTGAACTAATGAGGTTGCCTGCACCCTGTGAGTACAGGTAGAGTGGAGGAAATCGGTAGTAATCCAAATAGTGCACTTTTCAAATGTGTACCTGTCATGTGTCAACAGCTACTCATGTAGGGTAATAAATAATGGAAATGGCAGGTGAGCGTGTGCATGTGTGGGGGTAGCAGGGTGTGTGTAAATGCATGTGTGACAGAACAGATACATATAGCTGAATCTACAATACAGCACATGATGCACATTCCCAGTCAATGGTAGCATATGATGGTGTGCAGCTGGTACACTTTGGTAAGTAGTATGGGTGCAGATAATTCAGGACATTCATACAGTTACTGCAGCAGGAATGCTGGGATATACACACAATCATAGTGGAACAGTGAACAGTTACCAACACGTTACTACTTATACACATCTATGTAGTCACCCTGTGCATCAGCAACGTGTTTACCTTTTCCTGCACTGATGTTGTAGTATGCAGGAGGTGGCACAGTGTCATCATATGCACAGGGTGTGGGTTAGGTATGCCCAAGCCAGCCACTGGTACCACCAATTGACATGTGTGTGTATGTGTGTTTGTGAGGGGCAGCAGTACAGGGTGGACCATTGTTGGTGCAGTGTGTGTGTGTATGTGTTTGCCCTAGGTGTTAAATTTCTGCATGTGTGTAAGCACGCACACAGTCCCACATAATGGCTGCCATGTACAGGGTTTTGTGAACAGCCACAGACTGCACCTGTCAGGTCATCCAGATCAGTGTCTGTGGGCATGGACATGGTACCTGTGCCTGGCAGGGGTGCTATGGACCGTATCCGGTACTAACCCAGACTGGGTACTGTCATCGGAAGCGGGTGTGTGTTGACTGGACACAGTTCCCTGTTGGGACTGTCCAGAGCCACGTGCACGTGATCTCCTGGGGCATCCTGATGACAGCACTAACCCAGCATTGCTAGGGCTGCTGCTGGCACTTGAGGTGCGTGAGTGGGCCTGTTGTCATCCGCGGTGACTGCCAGCTGGTGCTGTTGCCGGCATATGGCCACGTCAACTCCACAAATGCACACCATTGCCCTGGCCCATGGAAATCTGGTTGTGGAGCAGCTGTTGTATGTCCCCACAATGTCTGTCAACGACATCTGTGAAATTACGAATAGCATTCGCAATGTCACGCATGCCATCTGTCATGGCTGTGCAACATGCTGTCAGCTCCCTCAGACCCTGTCTGGTGTACCTTTCCATACGCGCCTGTGCCTGCATAACAGTCCGAAACATAGTGGAGGTTGACATACCTCCTTGGGCACGCCGCCAGAGGCAGTACGGCCATGGATGCCCCCACGAAAACCCATGGGCGACTGTCTGCATAACCAGACACCTACAGCAACTGGAAAAAACCCAACAGTACCTCATCAAGAGGATCAAAGGGCTCAAACAGATGCCATATGCTGCCCAGTTAAAGAAAATCCAGCTGGACTCAGTGGCATACTGCCTGTTCAGAGGCAATCTGTGCCTGACGTATACAGCCATGTCCAACCCAGAAGTAATGGACATGCTGCACCTCAGGAAATCAAAATCCCATACAGCCACATGCTCAAGAGACCTGAACCTTAGCACTGAAATAAATAGGACATGCTGGAGGGACAGATTCATAACCCAGAGGCTCCCTTCACTCTGTAATGAACTCACAGTACAGGTTAGGCAGAGTCCCTCATTGACACTCTTCCATAGGAATCTGGATGAGTGGATAGGAGATCATAGTTGTACCCTGGGTATCACTTCTATGTCACTGTTAGACAGAGGCACAGTATACTAACCTTGGAAAAGGGCATAGCAAAGTAAATTTTAATTGGGTGGCAAAATACAAACACATTCTGGCTAGGCTTATCAATGCCCTAGGGCAAATAGCCTAGTATGAACCTATGAACCTATGTGTACTGCTATACTACTTCTGCCATATGTTGCATGTGTGTGTGTTGTGGGGGATGCGCAGGTAATGGCCAGATATTTCTGCACAGGCAACACTTCTGAAACACTCTGGGTGTTCATCCTAACATACTGTATGTGTGTTGCCATCCAACACTGTGATGTGGACACACATTACTCAGCCTGGATATACATATCCCAACAACACCACAAGCACAGTACACTACCTTGCTATGTATGTATGTAATTACACAGTTATTCACTAGTTAGGACTGTGATGCTATCCATGCAGCCCACTGGGCCAGTGGAAGCCACAACACACACTGCTGGCCCCTTTGCAAAAGCTTACCACAGACATCCCACATAGTGCATGTAATGTGCACACACATATCTAACCCAGACCGTATGCACACCACTTATTTATCCTGTCCAGTGGACTACAGATACAGGCACATTGTATAACAATAGCAGGAGGCTACTGCAGCACAGAGAAGATTCACATGAAGGCAAGGCATCTGTGGTCAGCAGTGGTAAGATGCTTCAAATTCACCAAATGCACAGATATTGGCAACATTGTTGCAGACAGTTTAGGTGCAGGTATCCCCCCCATTCTCCTACACAAGTGGAATTAGTTATCACAGATGAATATAACCTCCCTATCATCTCACATGTCCAGGTGAGGGCCACCCTCAACATTGCAGAACACACAGCATCACTGTTACAAAATGGTATCCCTGGATGTGTGATACGTTACCCCTAGAGGACATAGCACCACATTACAGACTGATATTAAAACCTGGCCATACTACAGGATATGTGCCTGAACAGTGCCATACATACACAGTGGTCCCACACCAATGAGGAGGAACCTCTACTGACCCTGGGAACTACTGCATCATATGCATAACTGGCCTTGTGTTCTAAGCTATGGAAGTTTTAAGTATGGAAGACATGTACAGCAATATTACATATGTATATATATCAGAACTATGTACACACAACCTATCTCATGGACATACATATAGATAGTGAACTATGATACATTTGGAGGTTTCATAGTAAACACAGTATTAACCTGCTACTTTGCATTACCTTTGTTTGTGTCAGCTGTTGCTGTGTCACTGGTGCTAATTGCTGTTTGCTGCTGCTGCTGTTGGTTTTGTTGCTGTGATGATGCATTTTTTTTATCACTGCCTTTATTGCTTTATTTATTTATTTATTTATTTATTTATTTATTTATTTATTTATTTCTCTCTCTCTCTCTCTCTCTCTCTCTCTCTCTCTCTCTCTCTCTTTCTCTGTCAGTTTGGTGCAATGAATGTATTGCATGTGTGGAGTGTTAGTACTGGATGCTTTTGTAGGTATCCGCATAGGTCCATGTGATGGCCTCTGCACCAATTGTAAGGCAGCATTTGCTAATTGCATGCAGCCAGTTGTGTACTGATTGTATGTCTCACTGTGATTTCAGGACAGTGCTATAAAAGGGTATGTGAGATAGGCATTGCCCTTTCAGATTGTAAGGGCGTGGACCATGCTGGTATGCTGTCGACAGTGTTCTGTGAGTGTGAAGGTTAGTAAGTCTCTCATGATTCATGCTGTGTTGTAAATTCAGGTTGCTGCATTTCTCTCACCTGTTCCCTGTGTGTATGCATACTGACACCTACAACTATATTTCCATATGTATTAATATATATATATATATATATATATATATATATATATGGGTCCCCTTTAGTTGACCGAACCGACGATTCCCCGACACGCGGAAGACGAAGACCAAACGACAGGTAAGTTTACCGAAGGGTGATTTGCCGACAGCGGAAAGACCGACAAGGGTAATGTGTGAGCGACTGTAAGTGTGTCGACAGTGACGGAGTTAGGAGCGGTCAGGTAAGTGTGCGATATTGTGGGATTTTGGGTTAGGTGTGGGAAAGGTGAGTGTGTGTTAGTGTCGGAGTTAGGGTTCGGTAAGGTAAGTGTGTGATAGTGAGGGACTGTAGTTTAGGGACGGGTTAAGTGAGTTAGGGTTTAGAGTGCGGGTGGGGTGAGTGTGCGATAGTGACGGGCTTTATGTTTTTGGGTGGGTTAAGTGAGTTAGGGTTAGGGTGCAGGTAGGTGAAGTGCGATAGTGACAGTCTTTAGGTGTAGGGGTGGGTTAAGTGAGTTAGGGTTAGGTGCAGGTAGGGTGATTGTGCGATAGTGTCGGACCTTGGGGTTAGGGTGGGTTAAGTGAGTTAGGGTTAGGGTGCAGGTAGGGTGAGTGTGCGAGCAGTGTCGGACCTTGGGGTTAGGGGTGGGTTAAGTGAGTTAGGGTTAGGTGCAGGTAGGGTGAGTGTGCGATAGTGTCGGACCTTAGGGTTAGGTTTGGGTTAGGGCTAGTGGCTATGCTATGTAGTGTAATGTGTTGTTTACGCTCAGTGTGTCGGTGTAATGGTGTTCGTGTTTTGCATTGTCGGTTTTGTGTGTTGTCGGTTATCTGGTCTCGTGGTTTGTGTGTCGCGAACTGGCGTGTCGGTATTTTAAAGTAGACCCATATATATATATATATATATATATATATATATATATATATATATATATATGTGTGTGTGTGTGTGTGTGTGTGTACATATACATACTTTCATATATGTACATTAGCTTACATTATTAAGTACAAGCTAACAATTAGCAGGGCTGTTTCTGTTAACACTAAACTAGTATGGGAATCCAGTAATTCGGACATTAAAAATCTACCTGACATGCTTTGGGTAGTACACATCCTATATTGCCTTTATATTCATTCCTACTATTACATGTTATATTTATTTTAGCACTACATTCTTGTATGAGAGTCATGGTTTAGTGGTAGGTAATACAGACTAGTGTTACCGAGGTCCTGGGTTCGAGACTGACAGTGGGAATTTATTTTTCTTTCAAAATGAGTACAGGACCTGTCAATCAAAAGTGCCAAAGGCACTTTTAAGCATTTAAAACCAGGTCTGCTCTTGTTTGCGCGGAGCTCACGCATGCGCACTGGCGGTGAGCTCCGTGCACACAAGACCAGCTATTTTCTTTGAAAGAAAAGAAAAAGGGGTGACAGGAAAGTGGTGAAAAAGGGGTCACAAAGAGGGTAAGACACTAGGGAAACAAGCTTAGGATTTGCAGGAGGGATGTAGGTGAGGCCCATAGCTGCCCATGTCTTTCTCAGCAACAGCTGTGCATTTGTATGTAATTTGGTGTGACATTTGAAACCTTCCACCCCTGAGAGAGGTGTCAGGACAACATTAATACCTGTTGTACAGCCAATTGTAATTAACAGTTTCAATGTCCAGCGGACATGTGTGCAACATGGACAGCTATGTATGGGGCATAATTTTTTGTGGGTACAGAGTGCCCTTTTTTTTTTTTTTTTTTCAGGTGAGAGTGGTATGTCAGGTGAAGGTAGTCAGTATAGCTGGGGAGGTTGGTTGGGTAGGCTAACAGACAAGACAGACAAGACACATACAGGGGCGGTGTATGACACATGTGGGGGGGGTTACACAATTGACGGGGATGGAGGTTGGGATATCCAGGGCACATGAGCCCACAGATGGCAACAGTGGAACTGATATCCCCACCCATAGGCAGTTGCCACTGTTCCTTCACAGCCCAGGACGGGCTGTGCTGGGGAAACTGTGCAGGCGGGACAACGGGCATGCCCGTAAGCTGTGCCACCCGGGCCTCAAGCTGGTGTAGGGGCCCAAGAACAGAGTCTTGAATCTCCCTTCGCACCACAGACCGGACACCTTGGAGGGTGATAGGATGGGCTCCGCCGGCCATGCTTGCAGAGGGGGGACAGGCCCCATCCCCTGCAGTGTTTCCACCCGAAGGTGGCACAGGGCCACCGGAGGAGGGTCCAGCCTGGGCACTAGTGCCAGGTGCAATCGCCAGATGAGGTGGGAGAGGTGGGTCCGTTGGGACCTGCCTTCCCAAGCGTTCTAGGTTTGTGAGTATGTTATGTTAGTTTGGGTTAGTAGCATATTATTCCATTCAAATTAGATGTAACAGCATGCATTGGTATTCCCATTAAACAAACACCCAGATATTAACACCATTGAACAACAGGCATATCAATATCACATGCATTATTTGAACAGAAATACACAAACAACATGCAGGGTTGATTAATGGCAACAGGCCATCAGGTTTGCAGGTATGAACAGGGCACATGCAACAACGGACATGCATATATTTTTGAAACAACAGGACAAATGTCCATGGTTAATGAAATGTTCACATACCAATATTTAGTGAGTTTTTTAATTTGCAATTATAGGGTGGGGTGGAGAAAGAAAATGATGACACATTCATAAATTATACATTGATATACATTTGTAATAGAAACACAATTAACTTGTGGGTGATAGTTTCCAAATAATTTTTAATTGACTGTCATTCTAGACCTGTTACAGATACATCACTATCCTAGTTATTTTGAATTTGATCAGATACATCATCCTGCTACACTTTGATGACAGGGCAGGGGACAACTATGGATGTTTAGTATGTCAGACAATCATTCATTCTATCTGAAAATTGTTGACTGTCATCACCATATACAGATTTTGGCTTAAACATTCAAGATTCAGACACACTGAAATTAGTTTGGGATGTTAATTTTTAATTCCCACATGCATTTAGTTCTGTAGAACCACACTGAGGCTTATATTATCAGGAGTTATTACTACTTTATTTATTGATACATGACCCTTTCTGTCACTCTCACACATCCTGCTATTTCACAGTTCAGGTTGGTACTTCTAGGCTTTGTTCACATATTAGACCTGTGGTGATTCAAACACTTTCCAGCAGTCTCACTTCTGTCATGATTCAGCATTTCAACAGGGGATATATCTCACATGTGATTAACTCAGCTTCTGAAGCTGTACTCTTGAGACTACTGCAGGTTATACTACATTTAATTAATGGTGGGACATCTGTATTACAGAACTATTTATTTCTATCAATTATATTTCCAGTTTCACTTGCATACTGATGAACTTGTTGCAGCCATACCTGCAGACTTTCACTTGTTGCTTGCACATTCTATTACTTTTAATCAATACACTGCAGTGTTCTGCTATGTGCTACACTATAATATTTATTTACAAGTACTAGGTGGGGTTACTAACCTGCATGGTGGCGCAGCCGCACCAGCCTGCGGTCATGTGCCCTGTGATTCGCAGAGCGGACACCTGCAGCTGTAATACAAAACAAGTAATATTGGAATACACATCTCCATGGTATCAGCTAGTTGAATTCCTTACATACATAAGTAAAATGTAACTTACTCAGTAGTGGGCGATGGGCATATCCGGGCCTCCTGGATCCATTGGGTCAACTGGTCTTGTTTACGTTGCTTCAGGTCCGCATGGTGGTGATGGACCTGCTCACCGGTACGTGGAATCCCAGTAGCACTAGTGAGATCATATGCCAACTGGTCCCATGCATCCGCCCTGTATGCTCCCCATGAGACCTGGCCCTGCATGAGTTGGGCCTTATGATGGTGAACTAGGAGCCAGACCATGTATCTGGACTCCTCAACGCCCCACCGCTGTGCTCGAAAGCAACGTCCCTCCCCTACTCCACTCATTCTGCCTGCAGGTCTATTCTACAATCGTTTATGCTGTGTATTCCCGCCTATGGGGCTTATATATGCCGATTTTCCCGCACATTTCTATGATTGGCCATTTTGGAATTGTATCAACTTCACAGAAACTGCTTTATCATGCTCCATTTTGGATTACATCCTATATATATATATATATATATATATATATATATATATATATATATATCCTATTTCTGCATTTCTAAGTACTGCTGTCATGGCTTAGTGGTTTAGTACCTTGACTCTAGTGCATGGTATCCTGTGTTTGAATCTGACCACTGATTTTTAGTTTTTATGACTGTCTAGACAGGCTGAGGGGTGTGTCTGTGTAAAGGCACTTTTGATACAGCTTGCTTAACGTTGCCCAGTGGTTAGCTTTTGGGTGCGGCGCACACCTCCGTGCAAATGGTGTGCGCTGGGTTAAACCTTAATTGGCTATTAACACGCATGTTAAGCGAAGCACAGCTAGTTGCACACAGTTTGAGCCTGTTAAACCAGTGCTTAGCTACGGGCAAGCAATTTGCAGCCTTTGAAATACTATTCAGCTACGGGCACTCTGTCTCACCTTGTTTGACAGCAGCTTAGCTATCAGTACATTTCTAAATATTTTTATTATTGTATTACTTGAAAATATATGCTCCATTTCATTCCATTTTACAAACGGAAATGCTTTTACATTTGTACAATACTGTCAGGGGCCTTTTTAGTGCTTATTTACAAAAAAAAAAAAAGGATGCTGTGTGGGCTTGAACTTTGCCTGTCTGCTCTTAAGCCGAAAACTCTACCGCTATGCTATTACTTCTTGGCTTACTTTGCATATTTAGTTCTTATATCCTTTTCCACTGATTGCTAACTGCAGTTGCGCTAGTAGCACACCCGCGCACACGAGCACACACATTAGCAAACATTTACGGGGTTTTAAAAAAAAATGAAAAAGTTGTCATTTTACATTTTATAACATCTGTTCACTTTTTACATTTTACATTGCTGGTCTGTTGGGGCATGTGTTGTGTAGTGTGTTTATTCACATTTCCATGGCCTCTCTCGTGGCTGTTTACTTTCTGCCATTCTAGACTTCCGGGGGCGTGTCCGCTTGCAGGGCTTAGCCTACGGACACGCTCCCTACTGTCTTACACGGACTGTGTAAGAGTTACAGTGTGATTCAGCATGTCTCATGCACCTCATGCATATGCATGACATGCTGACATCACACCGTTTAGAAGCCTCCGTGTAAGAGTTATAACTCTTACACGGAGGCTTCCTGAATTTGGCCTAATATTATTATTTTATTTATTTAGCATCACTTAGTACATACATTGCTGAGTTAACTGAATGTCAGATCTAAGTAATATGTTAAGTAGAAGTGTTAAAGTGCTGGTGATTTTGTTTTCCTTGTCCCTATGTAACACATTCCTTTCACAGGTCATTTCTGAAATAACAGACACACTGAGAAAGCTTGAATACAAAAGAATGCTCCATCTCTTCAGAATGCTACAATTTCCTGCCTTGAGCTGTGCTGAAGAAAAGCTAGGTCAAAGTTCATTACTGATGTATTTGAAAGAAAAAAATATATATTTCATTTTTTTTTTCTTTTCTCAAGTATATATGTGAGGAATCTACTTAAAATAACACTTTTTGTCTTTTCTTAGAAGTGAAGATATGGTAAGAGAAAATCTATAGTAATGTTATAACATATACATACCAGGCCTTAGTCATATGCCAACTAGGCAGTCACCAAGGTGCCGTTGTAGCAGGGGCACTTTTCCAGTATTTATTTATTTACTTGTTTATGTGTTTTTTTTTTTAAGGGAATGGTTTATTTAAAAAATATTGAATGAATTCAAGAAAAAAAATGAAGAGCAAGACAAACTGTGAGAAAAAGTGACCGGATGGTGTAGGTAGACCAGGATGGGTCTATATTATATTCTTGAAAGCCGACAATATTGAAGCTGATATTGTCGACATGAGAATAGCAAAAGCACACAACACCAAACGTGTAAACGGAAATCTCTGTAAAGAGAGATTTCCATTTACTGCAATGTAGTGCGGTCTCAGAGTTGGTATATTAAAGTAGCGGGGGTGGAGGAAGCAGGGGGGGCTTGCCACCCTGCTTAAACCCATTAGGGTACTTTTTTCTTTTGTTGTTTTTATAAGTTCGATGTTTGAAGACATCGACCACATGGTGCCAACCATATGATGTTCGATGTTTTCAACCGTCGATCTTATAATATAGACCTGACCAGGATGAGGGCACCAGGTGTCATGGAGGCCATCACAGAGCCCTTTTTTCCAAGGTCACCAGTTAACCATAGGGTAGCCCTGAACATCTATATAATATATAGTAATGTAGCATATAATTTGCTAACATTTTATGTGTTAACAGCTTATGCTTCAATGTTATTAACTTTAGCTATATATTAAGTGTACATGTTAATTGAAGTAAGTAAAATTAGATGCTTTTACTGATTAGAACAGCCTAAAAGAACTTAGAAGAATGAGAAACATAGAGAAGAAATTAGCAGCTGTTGTGTGATGTGAGTTGTCATTTTCACATGCTGTAGCCCAATTTTAATATAAGCATGTAAAGCTTAGATTAGAACAGCAGTTCATAATTGCTAAGCACATGTATTCAAATTAAATAAGCAGAACTATTTTCATATATTGTTAAGATTGTTTGTAATATTAGAATTAATAAGAGTAAACATCTTATGAATATGCATATACACAAGGAATGCAATATCTACTATGTAAGATTAATAAAAGAGCAGTATTAGTAAATTAAGAAATGTGTACACATGCTATAATAATTAATAGAGGACTGATGATTAATAGCTCTTTGATGTGAGATTTTAGAAATACAAGATATATAGGCTAAAGTAGAATGACAGTAGGACAATAACACAAAAATATATTTAAATAATAAACTGCTTTTAAGAAATATGTCTATTGCATATACCCACATATGACAGAAATGTGAATGTACATGTTCTCATATACTTTACATAGAAAATCATAGAAAATATTTCAAAATAATACGAAAGCTGAAATTTGAAACTTAGTCATGTGAACTTTGAAGCTTTTTACATGTTAAATGTTATTAGATTCACTTAAACTACCTGAAATTACTCATTTCATAAGTTAGAGTTGAAACATGAATGTTTTATTGCTGAATCAATACATTCATTGTGATAGAAAGTAAAGCAGATTTTTCAATATGTTTGAATCCAGGAAAGGAGAATGGAATTTAAATTGAACACTTTATAACATTCAGATACAACATAGATGGAAATTCCTTTTTTTTTAGTCCATAGAAATAGCAAGACATTTTTTTCTATCTCAGTGATGTGCATATTTTTATAAAGTAGTTTAATAAGCTAAAGTTTTTTAAATATTTTAATAGTTCATGTGCTATGAATATTACAGAAATTTTAAATATAGGCACTTGTACTTTAAAAACTAATTCACAACTTTTTATTCTTTTTATTGGAGGTATAAAATGTGTGTGTGTGTGTGTGTGTGTGTGTGTGTGTGTGTGTGTGTGTGTGTGTGTGTGTGTGTGTGTGTGTGTGTGTGTGTGTGTGTATTTGACATGATTAAATATATATGTACATTAATCTCGCTTTTGCATTATAATTTAGTATGATAAGACTATCTGTGACCTGCAGGTTTACTGATGTTTTTATTTCTTCAGGTTCCACATTGTTATACTTATTTATTTAGAGAGATAGTTATAATAATCTTGAATGAGTGAATAATTTAGGAATATTACATAGGTAATTTATACGACTATTATATAAATAGGTGGGTTTACTTTGGAAGCTCGAAATTTCAAAACTTCGAACTTCATTTGGCCAAGATCATAAGATCGAAGTTTTAAAACTTCAAATGATTTAAATGGAGATTGCTGTACAGTGCATAATAGGAAATTTACAGTTGCCTTCACTGTAGTGTGCTCTCAGAATTGGCATATTTAATAATCAGGGGGTGTGGGGGTGCAGGGGGCGTGCCCCCTGCATAAACATAAAAAAATATTTGTTTTTATTTTTTTTATTTAATCTTCTAACTTTCAAAACTTTGACATTGTGGTCTTGACCATATGAAGTTCAAAGTTTTGAAAGTTCAAGTTTCCAAAGGAGATCTAAATAGGTATATAGTATACTATTTGTTAGATTATTTAATGTCGATGATTATTAAAAGATGATTATTAAGCTTGTATGTAGTAATGGGAGAATATTTTTAAATGGCAAAATACATAATTAAATTAATGGCAAAATATATAACTAAATTAATAGTGTCTTATTATTCTGATCTATATATAATATATATTAATTAGTTGTAAATCATGGTAGCTTTTGGATAGTTTTTCATTAATTTTTAGATGTTGATAGATAGAGTGATAGTTTAGTAGTTTGAGTATTAAATAGACAAACTAAAAACTTTGCTATCCATGGAAGGTTGTGTATTGTTAGTATTATATACAGTTATAGCTGTATACTTGTTTTGCTTTTGGTATTTTTGAATTTTAGTAGTTTAGTTTACTGAAAGGAAAAATTCATAAAAATCTGGAATGTCAAGATAGTGTCAGAAGAATGCATTGGAGTCTTATATGCAATTAAATTAATATGGTGGATAAGTGTGTCATATTATCCTGTAAAAGAAATATTTTTTAAATTTGCAGTATGGCTAGTTTTAATCTATTATATATTAATGTAAATGGACTAAATAATGGCAACCAAAGGAAATCATTAACATCATATCTAAAATTAAATAGAGAAGACATTATATTCTTGCAAGAGATTCACTAGATATACAATATTTAAATAGCTTAGGTTATGAAATATTATTATCTGCTTCTTTTAACAAAATGAGGAGAGGAACTGCTATACTTTGGAGAAAATCCACTGTAATGCCTAAGGTCATGGAATCTTTTAATGATCCTAAAGGAAAGTATACATTTTTAGTAATTAAATATAATGGAAAATTCTATACATTAGCTAATTTTTACAGGATCCCTAGAATAGGTGCAAGAGTGGCTAAAGATCACTTAAACTTACTAAAAACTAATTGGATGGGAAGTTCAATTTTAGTAGGGGGTTTTAACTGCATATCTAGTATAGAAGGTACAAGTGAACAGAAAAAAGTTAAAATGCTGGCATCAGCTAAACCACTAAATACAGTGACTAGTAATAATAGTTTATTTGATTTACTACTAAAAGCAAAAGATAAATCATTGTTCTTCACTCATTATTCTGATGCACATGGAATACAAATAAAAATTGATATGATTTATGCCTCTATAGATTTACTTAATAAAGTGAATTATTTCAAAACTATTTCTTGTCCTCTATCTGATCATAATACACCAAGTATTAATATAGTAATGATTATAAGGAAATGTCAGATTATTTATAAATTAAAAGCATTTCAGAGTTAACTTAAGGAGCAAATCAAGGATTTTGTATCTTTGAATGATAATGGTCAGGTTAGTAAAGTCATACTATGGGACTCCTTAAAAATGTATATTAAAGATGGGAAGATGAGCTAGTAATGAAATGACAGAGTGGGATAAATAGCTGTTAGAAATACAAGATGAAATACACAAAGCAAGCCTTGAACAACAAACAAAGTAATTAGATAATATTGAAATAATTAAAATATTAATGAAAAAATATCAATCAGTTTTAACATATAAAATGAAGATAGATTTAGAAAAAATAAAATTGCATAGTTATGTGATGACTTCAAAAAATCTACATAGGTTAACCAATAGAAGTAAGATATTAAGCAAAATGGCACAAATCAATAATATCCAAAATTCTCACACTAATAAGCTTACTTCAGATATAGAAGAAGTGCTTAATATTTTAAAAATGATCTTAATAAGGATAACAATGATAATCCTGATGAGTACAAAAGTGATAACTATTTAAAGAAAACTGTGACTTGCAAACTAAATGACCAACAAACATCTTGGTTAAATAAGGCTATTATCCTGACATAAGTTAAAGAAGCTTTAATAAAAGGTAACAATGGTAAAGCTCCAGGGTTAGATGGTGTAAGTATGGAATTGTATAGTCTGTTTCCCTTAAAGATTTTAGAATTACTGACTGACATTTTCAAGATAATTCAGGATGACAAAATAATTCCTCCTTCGTGGAAATTTTCTGTAGTCTCATCTATACTTAAGAAAAGAATAATAAGTCTTTCTCCTAATATAGACATATTTCATTATTAAACATAGACTATAATATATTTACTTCCATTTTCACCACAAGATTAAGAGATATAGTAGATAAATTAATTAATAAAGGTCAAACAGGATTTATAGTCTATAGATTAATGTACGATAATATAAAAAGGGTAGTAGCTATCATAGAGTTAGCAAATGAAATGAACAAGAAATTGACTTATTTAGCTTAGATATTGAGAGAGATTTTGATTCTGTAGAAGAGAACTATGTGTTTAAAACTTTAGAAGCATTTGCATTTCCAGAACAATTTATTGGAATATTAAAAAATGTATAGAGACTCCAAAGCATATGCTAAAGTTGGATCTTACATTTCTCAAGGATTCGCTTTAAATAAAGGCACAAAACAAGGTGTCCCTTGTCTCCTTTATTATTTACAATAGTTATCAAACCCTTAACTAAAAGAATAAGAAGCAATGGAATAAATGATGGATTCTCAATTAATAGAGATTATCAATCAAAAATTACAGCATTTTGCAGATAATATTTTACTAACTGAGGAGATTTAAGTTATTCAACTGAAGAAATAGATGAGAAAATTGAAAAGTTTCAAGAAGTATCATTGCTGAAATTTAATAGCAATAAAACTGAAACATTAGTGTTAAATCAATTATTAGAAAGTTTAAGTATAAATATAAATATAACAGGGAAGGGAAAGAATTAAAATATTTAGTAATAAAAATCTATCCAGATGTGAGAAAGATTATTAATAACAATTGAAAAAAGTAATTGAAGAAGTGTTGCTTCTTATTAAAAAATGGAACAAATGTTTTTTTTAATTACCTTTACAGATAGGATAGTAAGATTTTATATTGATATATATATATATATATATATATATATATATATATATATATATATATATGTGTGTGTGTGTGGGTCTACTTTGTTTAATTGAAAGCTCATTTCACTGAATTTCAATTCACCCTGACAAAACCACTGAAAGCTCAAATTACTGAAAACTCATTTGACCGACTCTCATTTAACTGAAATGAAATACTGGCACTGTGTAGAGTACTGTAAGGCAAGTAAAATGTATATGGCCATTTCCCACTGTAGTGCAATCCTGCAGTTAGAGTATATAGGTGGGGGTTGTGGGGGCATAACCCCCCCCGCAAATTGGGGGTGAGGGGGGCATAGCTCCCCAGTTAGTTTGGCTATATATTGCCTTCTGCAAAGAGTTAGTCATTAGTGTTGTAAGTATGCATGTCTATGGCTTAAAAGGTATGTTTTGATGCTTTAGGTGAAATATAATATAAATTCGATCTTTCAGGATTTTGGCTGATGTGTTCACACACACACACACACACACATATATATATATATATATATATATATATATATATATATATATATATATATATATATATATATATATAGTAGCTTTAATAACCAACAAAAAATGTTTAAAGAAAATGGAAAAAAAAACATTAACTTCTTTCTTATGACATCCTGAAAAGCATTAGCTTCCCAGAAGTAGAATCTTATTCTATTGTTGCAAATATTAAGTCTATTATACTCTGGATATTACTCAACCTGCACTAGTCAATGTAAAACCATCCAGGAACAGATTTTACTAAATTTGTATAAGTTTATTAAAGATGATAAATCAGAAATATATAACAATCAGTTTAGCTAGTTAATACAATGTACCTTAGAAGAAAATTAATTTTAATCTTTAGACTCTGCATATATGAAATCAATTCTTGAAACAATCAAAAAATGTCTTTTTAAAACTTAATTACTATCAAACCAGAAATTGTTGTCTTCTTCTATTTGCACCTACCTCTAGATTTATAGAAACTCAGAACAATGTTAAAATGAATTTGCTAAAATGGAATGGATTAGTATTATGGTCTGACTGCTTTGAAAAAGGAAAAGCTAATTCCCCACAATACTTAATAAAAGAATATAAGTTGGATGAATCTGCTAACTACTTAAATTTATCCACCAGTAAGAAATTAAATGAATTTGTGGATAACATGAGTGAAGAGGAACAAAACATTATTCCACCCCTCATTATATGAATATATAAATGCTGTTATTGGAGGTTAATTAATATATAAAGGAGGCTTGTCCAAGCTAGATAAGTTAATTATTATTATTATTATTATTAATAATAATAATAATAATAATAATAATAATAATAAAATAATTTTATGCAAAATTCTGGAACTTTTTAGATAATGGGGTGATTGAGTGACTCAGCAGATGGTAAGAATTAAGCTTTTATATATAAATAAGTTGTTCAAACTTTTTTAGGTTTATTCTGGAAAGCTTTTACCTGGAAATATATACATAGAATGTTTATTACTCCATATAAAATTTCTACGTTTATTAAAATGACTTCTTCAGTTTGTTGAAAATGTAGCAAAGCTGTTTGGAAACATGTTTATGGATTGTAAAAAAATTAAATGATTATTTGGAAGAAATAAGTATGTTTTTTGAGTGGTTATGGTTTGATAAACTTTAACTGGATCAGTAATACCAATGAATATTCCACTTCCTGTATCTGTAAAAGCCAAAGAGCAATGACTCTTTGGGACTCTTTTGGCAGTTGCCAGAAAATGTGTTACAAAAAAATTGGAAATTGAACTTTGTTCTTACATTCAAAGAATTTTTAAATTTAACAAAGATATTATGTAAAACTGAAAAAGAAGTGATCGGAATAAGATCTACAAAGCATAGTAAGACCTTTAGTTGTTGGGATAACCTTGAAATGTTGCTTTTGAAATACCAAGATTCTTAATGTGTTAATTGTATAAGATTACTTAGATGATTCAATGTATTTCTATAATTGTATATCATTATGTGAAGTTGAATTTCTGCCTTTCTATGTACATAATGTAAATATGTTAAATTAATAAAAAATTCTTAAAAAACATATTTTTTATTTTTCCTATTTTAGAACATATGGTTGGTTTAGGATGCCCTTTTTGAGCTGGGAAGGATTAATGTGGAAATTCGGTAGAAGAAGAGAAACATTAAGAAGTCTGTGAAAGTAGAACATACATTTTCTTATAGTTACCACTCTAGGCAGACAGAAAGGCAGGAGAGCTGTAAGAAAAAACAGCAGATTCAAAAAACTTAATGATGAGTAAGAAAGTGTTAAAATACATACAAATGTTGCTGGTAAGTTATATGTGTGTAGATTGTGTACTACTTATTTCTTTAGGTTGATTATTCTGAGAATAAGTAGATAAGTGGACAGAAAAAAGGGAAGCAGCAGTCAGGAGCTACAAAAAGTATCTATTATATCTATGTATGTATATCATTCATTCTGATTAAGTCTTATTAACTCATAGATGCAAGCGCTTAATGTATTAAAATTCTGTTGGCCCAAGTGAGACTCCTGTTCTTTCTTAGCACTTTGGTTACTTATATATATATATATATATATATATATATATATATATATATATATATATATTCTTTCTCAGCTCCAGATTATACACTCTATATTATGCCAACCGTACTATTGCCCTAACCTATCCTCCTATATATCCCACTACTCTCCAACTAGATTACTTTGAAGCTCAGATCAAGACCTACTACTTATCTATAAACCAAGAACTAATATGGGACGCAACTTATATAGCTACCATCCTACCATTGCATGGAACAAACTTCCTCTTCAAATTAGATTACTAAATTAACTAAAACAATTCAAAGCAACTGCTAAAGAACACTTAAAAACTCTCTGGTCCTACCTCTGTTCCCACCCAACATAAACTGTCACCCCATCCCTAAACTACCTACAGTACTAATTATACACTATTCCAAATTTTTATCCTTTACTGTCTACTGTTTCAACTTTTTTACCTCCCCTGGCCTTGCCTACCTGTCACTTTTAACTTACATGTCTTATAGTTTAGCTTAACTCTTCTCTTTCTGAATATCTACTCTAAACCATCACCTTAAAGCAAATAATGTTTATATAGAACTAATACTTTAAGACTGGATAATTATGTCTCTTCTCACATTTCCTGCATATTAAGAAATAAATATATCACATTAGTTTAATGCTGTTTACACTTAAGATTATCTTTTTTTGAATATTTCCTTCTGTAATTTGTTTTATTTCTCTTATACCGTTTAATGTTTTGGAGCTTTTCTTCCCAGACCTCTGCTGAAAAGGGGCTATTTTCAGTTCAGTCAGACTATTCCCAGTCAACAAATGTAAAATAAAATAAAATAAAATAAATACAAACAAAGAAAACATTTTAAATGTCACAGGATTTACAACAGTGTCATGTTGATGCAGACTGGCCTGATAGTAGGTTTGTTACCACCATTCTAGGTTAATCATTTATTTTGGACCTAGATTTTTGGCAGCATTCTGTACCACATTCATATCCTTCACCTCTGCCATTAATACACCATGCCCATGTCGGTCTGCCATGCCTTACAGTTACACTGACCAGTCCACTGGCCATGACTGTGTCCATTACAGCTGGCATACTGCATCTAAAAGGCTATCAGATGATGTGTTGTGGTGAGTGCCATCATGCTACAGTATTTACATTGGGTTGCAGTGTCCCATATGTATTCATTTTTGAATTTTGTGGCAGGATATATATGTCATGGTCTCTCCAATTAACATTTAGTAGGGTGTGCTGACAACTTGCTGCTAAGCTCCTGCAGGCTGGGCAATATATGGTCATGTCATAGGATTCTTCAGCCCTGATTCTGTGCTCCTTGCAGTTACACAGTGTCCTACAACCAGGATGCTGGTTAAGTAATCTTGCTCCTTGTGGTACACATACATCTGTAGTACATTTGGGTCACACATTTTTTTGTTTTTCCATTCTATGCTTATTAGAATGCTACTCCTCAGACACACATTACTGATAATTGTGTTTGCTTTTATTTTTATCTTTAGTACTTTCTTTTTTAATTGCAATGTGTTGTTTTCCTTTGTTTTACATCTTTCCATTTACATTCCTATTTTATGCAGTGTTATCTGAAGCAGTGGATGTGATGTGGCAGAGGCCACCACATCATGTACTTCCTTTGTTATCACCCACTGGGTCTACACTGGTCTGCAGCCCCACTTGTCTGCAGACTGAAGCAGATCATCCAGCATGTAGGGAATGCCCTGTTATCCTCTGTGGCCCTTCTGTGTTGGAGGGTGTAGGAGTCACACTGGTGGGTGTCACAGGAGGGCGTTTCTGGTGTGGATTCCTTTGTCGTTATTTTAATAGTTTCTGCTTTGAAGTGGTTATTTTTTGTTTCTGGTGTGTCACCTACCAGAAAATGGAAATACTGGTAATAGCATTGATGGACCAGTGGCTAGACAGCTGTACCAACAGCCTGGAGCATGTCATTGTGTAACTAGTAGAGTTGCACAGCTGCCTGGCCCTTACCAGTTAGCCAAGAGCAGCTTGGCCCAGACATGGGAGTAGTCGAAGTGACTGAATTCAGGTTGAGTGAGACACTGTGCAGTATAGCAGTCTACTGTCATCCCACACTATTCCTCGATTATGGTGTTCCATTTTCATTGCGTTTCATTTATCTCCTCAGTTTTTAGTTCAGCCCTCAGTTTCAACAATTGTTCCATCTCTGTCTGTGCTTTTCCTTTGTCTTCTCATCATGATTTGTTTAAGCACCACTCTGGTTAGTCTTTGTCTGTCTGGCTATCTTTTTTGTTGATTTGCCCCTTTTGTCATCCTTATGCAGTCTTTCCTTCTCACACAGCTGTGCTCTTAGCAATGTGACATTGTGTGCGTGAATGCACATCATCATGAGAATGTTACTTGCATGGCACTGGCTCATGAGGTGATATGACCTGTCATGGCACTGCCTTGGTCATTGCTTGAAATGGTCTCTTTTCACTAATTAATCGCCAGCTTATCTGAACCCAGTTGCCCAACATCATTAATGTCAGGCCACACTGCTCTTATTTAACTGCACTGTGTGACTGCCTAGGTAATTTTTCTGACTCATGGCTTAAATATCATTTTACTGTGAGATAGTAATGTCTATGATATAGAAATGTTTAATCGACCCATTAGTTAAACTTTATACTTTTTATGCAGTCATTCATTTCATCTTTCATTTCTTACTATGCCTGTAAATCCATTTCTCTACCCTCTCATATTTCTCCTCTCTCTCTCTCTTTTATGTTGTTAACCCTCCCCTCATCTTTGTTCATTCTCATATCCCTGTCATGTTTTCCTTCTTACTTTCCTTTCTTTTACTTCTGCTAACATTTACTTTCCTTTCTTTTACCTTCTGCTAACATTTTTCTTGTACTTCTGAAGTTTTATCTTTTATGTATTGTATTCTGTGTTCCCTGGAGCCACAGTTTTCATTTATAATGTTCATTAGAGAAACAGTCTTCTCTCTGCACATATTAAAATATGTGTTTATTTCTTTTTTAACTTACAGCTTATTCTGTGTTCTTGACATTTATTTTTAAATTGTATGAAGTGATTTTCAATGAAATGTGCCTTTCTGTTTGCTGTATATTGGATCTTTACTCTACTGGCCTCCAGTGAAGCAAGGTCCTACTAACTAACTCACTAACTTACTAATCTATTTGGTAGAGGAAGTGTACAGACTACGGAGATGTTGAAATTTATAAGCAGTTCCTTGAAGAAGAAAATGGTAGCACTTTGCAATATGAGAATCTTAATTGCAAATTACACTTAATTTTAACTTAGGTAAAGGATAAATGCCTTTATGACATGATTTCACTGAAATCAGATTTCTGGAATGAACACAGAGAGGGTCATTTATTAACTGTTTTTTTCTTATGAGCTAATTGGTAATCATACCTTTCGACTACAGATTTTTACAAAATGCCCAGATTTTTGTCTGATATTTTTAGTCTGTCTCTCATAAAACTGTGGTTGTCTGTCAAACCAATGGCAAATCATTGAGGGTTGAAGTCAGAAAATAATGGCAGACATTTACATTTCAGATGTCATACCCTTCAGATAATTTGTGCTAATGCAAAATCTGTTATACTATCAACTTTCTGACTTTGTAAGAGCAATATTTAAAAAATGTCCCTATTTTTGATCCTTCAACCCTCCCCCCATTATTTATGGCTTTATCCAGATTTCTTGCTCTAAGACATTGAGAGGTATGTTGGTAATGCATTCATGGATCTTAATGCAATGCACATTTTAAGAAGAATTGCACATGATTTTATAACATGATACTACAATATCTCAGAAACATTTTAATGGAGCATTGAATAAGTTACTTTTTTCCTATGACTGTATGTAAAGTATTTATTGCATTTAATTTTTTTAAGGTTACTAACTGGGTAAGAGCACTCATTGCTCAAGAGACCCTTTTCTGGCATGGCCTAAGCCTAGGTTCAGGTTATATTTAATTGATTGAACAGTCATTGGTTATAGATATAGAATAAATTAAAAAGACCACATGGGTAATACTTTTGGTGGATTTTGCCTTTGCAAATTAAACAAATACATGTGGGAAATCTCCAGTGGTAGAGTGCTTCCTGTGTCACAGGACACCTGAATTTTAATTGGAATTTCCCTCTTCTGTCATATATAACCATAAAAACTGCATAAAATCAGAAAAGGAAACATGGACAAATATATATCTGGGAGTCAATCCCTAAACATTTAAGTGGCACCCTGCCCTTTCAAAAATATAGAAAGGACTTAAAAGAATTTATATTCAAGCAAGCTAAGTGTAAATGGTCCAATACTTGAAACACCACAGCACAGTTACTGTTACAATACTCCATTTTGTATGAGCTTTTGCTTCTAATGGTAATAAATACTAATAAATCTTTCAGAGATTTTTTTCTAGTCTGCACTGTTAGATTCACAGTATATATCATTGCTACTCATTTTACTAAAATCTAATGCTACTATGTTTGTTTCACTCATAATCATCGTATGCTACTACAGAGGTTTGCAAAATTTCTTTATTTCTGACAGAACCTGAAAATAGTCCATTTGTATCAGTGCACTGCCCTGGTGAATAAATAAATGAATGAACAAAAATATAGCTGTTTTTATTTACTCTATTTACTTATTTGTATTTTGTTGACAAGGTTGTCCAACTGGGCTAAATACTTTTTGGGTAGAGAAATCAGGATAAATGCCTAAAAATACGGTTAAAATACAAGAAAAGGCAATGTATATCTCTACAAGTAAATTAAATCTGAATACAGTGTACCAGGACATTTAAAGTATGCATGGAAATCATATTTACATACTCAGTTTATCAGCAGTTGAGAAAACAGGATATTCAGAATTAAGTAACTTTAACTGAGGGACTGTTACAGGATATAAGGCTGATTCATGTATATAGTAAATAGCCTGATGCACATAAGCCGGGTGTGGGCAGTGTTATTTTGTGGGCCATTGTATTTTTAGACTACTTATTTTTATTGCCAAAGTGAATGTTTGTGATATGTTTGATGTTTTACTTCACAAACTGCAAAAGGTATGATTTTGGCCCACAGTAGGCCACATTATAAGTTTGTTGTACATTTAAGGCATGGAGCATGTATTCCTGAATTACACTTTATGACCACACTTCCTATTCATGAAATACAAGTTACATTATATTTGGGGAGGGGGAAATTCATTTACAAACTATAAGATAACTTTTTTTATTTGAGAAGTGCTCTATTCATTTATAAAGTGCAAATACAAAGTGCACTTGTGTAATTGAGTGTGTTGTATCATATAGAATGTGTTGTGTAGATGAAGTAATTTATCCTGCCTTTATAAAGATGATGCTGTGTTACTCCTTAATAGACAAATATTGGAGGCAGACTATGACCATTCATTGCAGGACACAACTCTTGATGCACTGTGTATTAATTTTTAGATACTCATATCAAGGGAGAAGATGCAAACCATGTACACAGGAACACCAATTTAGAACACCAGAAGCTTTAATGTAACAATGGTATATTTCCTTACTATTGTATTACTGACATGTTTGAGTTTGTACATTTTTCCAGAAGCTTTAATGTAACAATGGTATATTTCCTTACTATTGTATTACTGACATGTCTGAGTTTGTATATGTGTGTGTGTGTGTGTGTGTGTGTGTGTGTGTGTGTGTGTGTGTGTGTGTGTGTGTGTGTGTTGGCCAGTTTGTCTGTGTGTTATGTGTGTCCGTGTTTGCATGCAAATGTACATGTGTTCTAAAATATAATTATGATTTCAGACCATTTTAGTTGTTCTACATGAACTACAGAATGAACTGGCACCCCACCTAAGTACCATGTTCAGTCATAGCCTCACCTCAGGCTTTGTGCCCATTGAATGGCGCAGTGCGACAGTTATCCCACTCCACAAAGGGGAAGACACGACAGATTATGGGAACTACTGCCCAATTAGCCTGATGAGCCTGGTCTGCAAGGCCATGGAACATATCATCATGGAACTCATAAACAAAGACATTGGAGATCTCCAAACTCTGGACCCCACACAGTTCGGGTTTGTAGAAGGCAGATCATGTCTCCTACACCTGATAGACTTCTTAAAAGCAGTCACCAAAGCCACAGATGAGGGTAAGGTGGTTCACACAGCCTATCTAGATCTCGGCAAGACATTCAACACAATTCCCCACTTTGGAATTATAGATAAACTCACTAAACTAGGTATAAATCCCTATGTCACAAGATGGGTTGCCAACTGGCTTACTGACAGAACCCACACTGTGAAAGTAGCAGACTCCAGATCAGACTTCAGACCAGTGGCAAGTGGAGTACCACAGGGTTCAGTCCTGGGTCCGCTTCTGTTTGGTATCTACTTCTCTGAAGTACAGGCTAACACAGAAGGTCTTTGGCTAGTGAAGTTTGCAGACTGCAAACTAGGAGCCATAATTGAAACTCCTAATGATGTGGAATCCTACAAAAGAGCTTCACTGAGACAGATGCCTGGTGTTAAAGCCATGGCCTCAAGCTCAAAGCCAAAACGTGCATTGTCATCCCCTTTGGTAAAAACTCTGTACCAATGAACTACCACATAGGCAGTAGTCTACTTAACACTGAAAGTGTGATAAGAGACCTTGGGACACAGGTGGACAGTAGTCTTTCCTTTGATAATCACATCACCACAGTGGTCAGGAAATCCTTCTATGTGGCACACCTCATCACGAAAAGTTTCTCATCCAGAAAAAAGAGGTCATTGTTCCCCTCTACTCATCAATCATTAGACCCATTATAGAGTACAACACCCCTTTTGGTATGTACCTCACAAGACATCTACAATAACTGGAAAGGCCACAGAAATACCTCACAAAGAGGATTAGTGGCCTCAAACAGATTCCCTCTGTAGACCGTCTCAAAAAACTCCAGCTTTACTCCATCGCATATTGCCTACTCAGAGGCGATCTCTGCCTAACATGCAAAGCTATGTCAAATCCAGAGCTGTTGGACATGCTCCACTTAAAGAAATCCCAATCTCTCTGAGCTACGTGCTCTAGGGACCTAAACCTTGTCACCACAATAAACAGAACATGCTGGAGGGATAGATTCCTGTCCCAGAGACTTCTCATACTCTGGAACAGACTACCTATCTATGTCAAACAGAGCTCCTCATTAGCAGTCTTCAAGAAAAATCTTGATGATTGGATGGGAAATAGGAAATTCACCCTGGGGATCACTTCTGTGGCTCTGCTTGACAGGGGCAAGGGAAAATAAATTTCTTGGGTGGCAAAAGCCAGGGTACCTTTTTGACTAGGCTTATATAGGCCTTAGGGCCAATAGCCTAGTACCTACCTATGAAACTATTGACCTATTAGGGTTAATTTTATTGGGGTTCACTGTACTTTGGTTCAGTGTAATACTTTAACATCCTGAAGTCTGATCCCAGTGAACCTCTTAGACCAACAGATTCACTTACAGTAGCTCAAATGAAAAAGAGGGTCAGGGTAGAGCAGATACCTAAATATCAGCCTTATGTTTCCCTCATGTTTGCATCATGCAGCAAGTCTAGGAGACAATTTTAATAATTCATTTTTAAATCTGATTCCCAAATGGAAAATTGTTATTGTCATTCCAAAATCATTATTGTTGAATGTAAAAAATAAGTACCTAATCGTTTTTGTGCTACTCTCATATTTGTTTTTTTAAACACCTTTACTGAATTAACTTTTTTGACATAGGCAAATTTGCATTTATATAAAACTAGCAGAACACCAGGAAAAGCCAAAAACTTGCACGAACCAGATAAAAAGTAAAGAAGTCACGGCTTGGAACCAAGGTAGAAGAAACCAGCTTTATTTTGACAATAAAATGCAAAGATGTATCAGTGAAAAAAATAGATCCAATTTACATCAAGCGCTTTCACCCAGGACCTCCCAGGCTTTGTCAAGATACACACCCATCTTTTTTACTTTGCTTTTATAGCACTTGTGACTAAAAACTCATTAAAGATAATTGAACAATTGTGTAATTGTTGAATACACAGTTAAAGAAATCTTACAGTTTCTAAACTAATTCATACAACTATACATTTGTATTATATGAGTTTAAACATTAAAAAAGTGCCTTAAAAATCAATTACTGACTGTGCTATTACAGTTATAAAGTGCACAAAAAATCTAAAAACCCTAAAAAATTAAAACAATCAGCACTAAAATCATGAAAAGTGTAAATGTTAGTTATGTGTATAGTAATTCCTACTATCATTTCACTAAGCCATTTGTTAAAACCAACACATTAACAAAAGGTGACTTTTAATACATACTCCAATATTTATGTATTTAAAATTCCAATATATTTTTTTAGGGTTTTTAGATTTTTTGTGCACTTATAACTGGACATATGAAGAAGATCAGCCATTGATTTTGCAAGGACATGTTGCATAATGTTTAAATTAAATTTATGCAGGCAATGTATAATATGCATTAATTCCAAATCATCAGCTGGGTATATAACAGTTTTGGAAGAGAGGTAGCTTTAATAGTCAATTCAATTGCCTTTAACATATTACTTTTATCTGTCAATAATATTTTCTCTTCCCAATAATTTGATAACAAAACTTTACCTTGAAATTTAAGTTCTTTAATTAATTTATTCGTTGCTGTTATACATTTAATATCCTGTTGGAGAGCTTGCCACAACTCAGAGCATTTATTTATAGTCTCTTCATCCAGTTTACAGTTTTGGAGGTAACTTATAGTAAATTCTCTAATCTGTTTAAGAATAATCAGGTAATTTTTAGGTAAATTAAATTCTTGTCTTATTTGGTTGGGCGATCGATCCAGATGTTTATATATATCGATCATAGTTAAATTAACAATTAATGGAAACTTCTTTAGATCAATTAATTTGTTGTTCAGCTTTACATTTGGGTTCCTGTGAAAGGGCTGAAAGACCATCATATGCTGAAGTAAAGCCAATGATTGAAATAGACTCTGTAAAGATAATATGTCAGTTTTAATGTGTTCCACAATCCCATATACCTTCAGAATATCTTTACCCAAAAAGGGCATTGCTTTAGGATTAATGTTCAACTTTAAAATATATTCATAGTTGAGGGTTAGCCAAGTTGGTGTCCACTTAGTACTAGTTATCTCATGATTGGCCATTCTTAAAATCCTATTAGAATTCACAATCAGATAATACATTTCAAAATTAGGCAACTCCAGACCTCCTTTACTTTTTGGGGTCATTAATTTGTCATAAGATACCCTAGTTTTCTTTGGTTCCCAAATAAATTTAGCCAAATCTTTATGAATTTGTTTAAAAAATGTTCTTGAGAGGGATAAATGGGCTGACTGAAAAATATACAGTAACCATGGCAATACATTCATTTTTATAATAGAAACTTTTGCTAATACTGGCAAGTGCAAATTTTTCCATCTCACAAAATCAGAAACTATTTGTTCCCAAATTATTTTAATGTTATTATTATAAAAATCTTTATTATCTGTGGAAAACACAACACCTAGGTATTTAATATTATCTTTGAATGTTACCTGCCCCACTAAAGGTAATAATGAGAAAGGTTTAGGTGTTTTTAAAGGGAAAATATAGGTTTTCCCCAAATTAATTTTATAGTTAGAAACCTCTGAAAAATCATTAACTGCTTTCAATATCTTCTCAGTGTCTGATATTGGAGATGCACAATAAATATTCAGATCATCAGCAAAAGTTGGCATTGATATTTTAGTTCCATACATTATTGGGACATTATGATAAACCTTCTGCTTAATATATAAGAACAAGGGTTCAAGATAAATATTAAATAGTAAAGGGGACAAAGGACAACCCTGTCGCATTCCTGACCTAATCTGTATTCTTTTGGAAAAACTTCTGTTAATATACAGTATAGTATAAGGATTACTATATAAAACTTGTAAGATATGAACAAATTCAGGGGATATATTAAAATAAGGTAAGAGATGAAACAGAAAATTCAAGTCTATCCTATCAAAGGCCTTCTGTGCATCTATTATAAGAGCATATATATTCAGATTATTTTGCTTAGCATGTACTATCATAGTATGTAATGAAAGTGTATTATCACTTGTTTGTCTATCTGTCATAAATCCAGCCTGTTCTTTAGATATTATATGAATCATGATTTGCTTCAATCTAAATGCTATAATTGAGGTTAAAATTTTCATGTCTATGTTAATTAATGATATCGGTCTATAATTATCTGGGTTCTGTGGATCTGAATTAGCTTTATGTATAAGAATAGCTTTGGAAGCATTAAGATGAGGATCATGAATTTTATTCCTAATTATATAGTTAAACACAACTGAAAGTATCTTACTGATAGATTCTGCAAACTTCTTGTAAAACTCCACTGTCAACCCATCAGGACCTGTTGATTTCTTTGGTTTCATACGCTCAATTATATATATTATTTCCTCTTCTGATATCGGTTTAACCAAATCATTTTGAATATCCTCTCCTACTTTTGGAAACTTAATCAGGTGTAAAAATTGTTCATAAACTGTATTAGAGGATATAACCTTCTGCCCCTCATAAATATTAGTATATATTTTCTCAAAGATATCAATAATATCTGCAGTTTTACGCTATATCATATTGTTAAGTTGTATTTCTGAAATTTGCCCAGTTGTTTTTGATTGACTAATGATCCTAGTCAGCACTCTCGATGGCATTTGAGCATGATTAGCATACTTAACTAGAGTCTTATAATCTTGAAATGTTACTCTAGAGTTTTGAATTAAGAAGAGATCCTTTTGACATTTAAGCAACTCTTTCTCTGTTTGCTCGTTAAAGTTTAACATTAGCTCTTGATCGAGTAGTTTAATTTTGGATTCCAAGTTTTGAATGTCTTTATTTAATATTTTTTTATAATAAGAGGCTTTTTGCAAAAGGACCCCTCTTATCTGTGCTTTAACTGCAGCCCATTCAATATCTGGGGCATTCTGATGTTTATTTAAACCAACCAGTAAATCTTTAATGTAATTTGAAATTTCTTGTAATATGTCATCCTTATTTAGCAAGTTTGGATTAAGAGACCAATTATACCCTCTTTGTCGTAAGATATCTTTTACTTCTTTAGCGAAACTCAGTGAAATTTTTGAATGATCTGATAGGTATCTGGCATGTGTAACAACTTTAGGGTCTAGGTTAATCAATGATCTTGAAATCAGAAAAAAATCTATTCTGGACCACATTTTGTGACATGGAGAATAAAATGTAAAATTATTAGTACTATTATCATTATTTAAATAGTGAAAAGGGTCATATAGTTGAAAATCTTCTTTTATATCATTCAGTGCTAATACAGCATGCTTATTAAATGTTGATTCATGATGTTTTATTCTAATCTGTTTCTTGCTACTGTTGTTTTTGCCCATTTTTGCTGGTAGGTAGAGTTGCACATGTTTGTTGGTGATCAGAAAAGTCAGAAGAATTGGACAGGACACATTGTGAAAGAAATTAGATCCTGTAGTTCTCAGGGAGACTACAGGCATACCTCTCAACTGTTCAGATTTTTACAGAATGTCCAGATTTTTTCCTCATATTTTTCATTTGTTCCTAATAAAATTAGCATTTTTCTGGCAAATTACTGAGAGTTGAAGTCACTAAATAATGAAATACATTCAAGTTTCAGACATCATATCCTTGAGAAAATGCATGCCAACACAAATTTATTTATTTATTTTTATTTATTTATTTATTTATTTATTTAACATTTGTTGACAGGGAATGTCTGACTAGGTTCCACAGAGCCTGTTTTCAGTGGAGGCCCTGGGAGAAATGCTCCAGATGCATGTCTTTGGAATCCTAACATTCTATCAACCTTTTAAGTTTATAAAAGCAATATGTAAAATCTGTTCCTATTTTTAGGCCTTTGTCCTCCCATTATTTTTAGGCTTTGTCCAGATTTCTTGTGCTAAGAGGTTGGGTGCTACAATTACAGGTAATGGGAAACATTCAGCAATTCATCGTTGCTGTCCCTTATCTCCAATATGATTTATATTAGCACTGCCAGTTTTTTTTTGCAGATAGAATTAACAGCACCAACAAATTATACAAAGTTAGGGCTTCCTAATGGAGAATTTTTTTACACTTGATTTTGGACTGTTACTAAAATACATATATATTTTAGAACTATATCATGTTCTAAGTCCATCAGATCCTGAGGTACAAGATGCCGAATTAATGCATAAAAGTCAATGATCCTGATAAAATATTTTGTGTTTAAAGTTGCCTTTAAATCTGTCTGATTTCTTCTGGGGCACACAAAACCTCAGGTATCGGGTGTGAAACCAACCACTAATTTAACTCAGACTCAGAGTTTAAATGTCACTTTAATTCAACACACTTTGAAAACCACATTTAGGACTTTGTCAAAGTGCCACACTCCATTAGAACAGAGGATTACTGTGGCAAAGATGAGTCTGATTCCACAATACTCTGAATCCTCCGAGACCACCCATGTACATTTATGCTAAATAGCTTCATAAATCAAGTAGAACTTCATTATGGAAGCTTTGGTCCCCACTGAAAGCGTGGATGAAGGCAAAAGATCATCATAAGTCAAAACACAATCAAGACTTGACATTTCATAGATAGCAACTACCATAGCAGATCCTAGTGCAACTTTCTGAATGCTTCTGAGCACTGTGTGGTTACATGTGAAGGAAATCAAACCTTGGACTATAAGAAATAGTTTGTTAACAGCTTATAGCTTTAATTGTCCATGCTAAATGACACACTATCATTAGACTTAAATCTTGCTCTCAAGGCTTGTAAGCTCATGGTAGCACTTTTATATCAGCTGGGGTCACTGTAAACATACTAGAAGGCATTACCAGTTAACTCCACTTTAACACATACCAGTAGAATTTAGGTCTGGGTATCAGGCTACTGTTTTACAGCTGGTGAGAGCTCCTGTCATTAGCCTACAGCCATACCTCTCAACTGTCTAAATGTTTGTAGAATGCCCAGATTTTTGGCTCTTATTTTTGGTCTGCTGCTCATACAATTTGTGGTTTTCTGGTAAATCATTGAGGATTGAAGTCACTAAATAATAGTAAATAATGACATACATTTGAGTTTCAGACTTCACATACTTCAGAAAATATACAATAATGCAACGCCTGTCATTCTAGCAACTTTCTAAGTTTATAGAAGCAATATTTAAAATCTGTCCCATTTTCTGCATCTTTGTCCCCCCATTTTTTCTGCCTTTGTCCAGATTTATTGCACTGAGAAGTTGTGAGGTATGTCTACAGTGCACTCTCATATCTAACACATCTTTGCAATATCTCAGTATGATTTATTGTCACTAAAGAATGTGATTAAGTCATATTCAGAATTAAAGAATTTTTCCTTCCTAACTGTCACCTTGGTTGGCTTAGAAGAATCTGTTGACTTTTAGGAGGGCTTCCTCTTTACAAAATGGTGGACCAAATGTGTTCACATTTGAGGGCATATAAAAGGCAAACTTTGAAGTGCTAAGTACTGAGTATGAAATAGATGAAAGGAACATTTTTCGGTATGACTATATGCTGGACAGAATCCAGGCAAGAGTACAATATTATTTCTAAATGACACACTTGATTAAACCCATTGTTCAGATGTAGTCTGAAACCATCATATATGACCACTACATATCTAGCTTATTTCATTTTCGTCCCAAAGGCATCTTGCA